>NW_009218615.1:0-28544 GCF_000690835.1 Fulmarus glacialis
ATGATTCTATGATTCTATGATTCTTCCATCTTCTTCAATCCTTCTCTGGTACAACAGGACAAAGAGGGAGGACAAGCATTACTGCACCAGCTGGAAACTCCTATAGGAGACTGCATGGACCTAAGTCTATGGCGTTTCCAGGTAGTAGACTTATTTAAAAAAAAAAAAACAAAACCAAAAACAACTTCACAGACTGAAGTTAATGCTCCCTGGTAAGATCTAAAGGCTTCCTCCTAAATTCTGGGAAAGTTCACTCTGAGATCCAAGCATGATGACTCAGATTCACCTCTAGCAGTAAGACGAACTGTACCGCAATATTCCCCAACATATATTCTCAACACTACTGCACAAATAAATCATCTTGATCCACTTCTAATTTAATGCATATTTTTCATGTTTTTGAAATGGTTCTAGTTTCATTCCATACATTTTTTACTTTATGAACTCAGGCCAGTTTTGTATATTAAATTTTATACTGGAAACAGTGAGTTGAACCTTTATTTGGGCTCACAAAGCAAACCCCAACATCGTGAGTGGAAGGAAAGGGGTTTATTTCTTACCACCCCAGGAAGGCTCCAGGTTGCCATGATGGGAAACACAAAGAAAATTGCTTATCAGTGGCCAAAGGGTTGTTGCAGAGAGGGTGTCTTTCTCTCTGTGTTTGTGGATATGGTGATACAAAGACAGGAGGAAAGCCAAAGGCTAAGGAGCAGAATGGGCCTTGAGAAAGCCTGGACTCTAGCCTTGCTTCATCATCCATTTCCCATAGGACAAATCCTCAACTTCTCATTACTGCAGTGCTCTTAGTGATAAGCAAGGACAGCTATTCTGAAGACCTGTGAAGTGGCTTGACATGCCCCCGTGGGAGATAGTTGAAAAATGCTATACTCGTTGCTCTCATGTCATAAACAGCGTACCTTCATGCTGGCTATGGCACTATTTCTTTCCAACTGGAGGAAGAAACTCAAATACAATAACAGACTTTTACATCAAAATAGTAACAGATCATCTGTCTGTGAAAGCCCAAAGTGCTACACAGGTGATAAGGGAGAAATCCTGTGTCCTGTGAAGCATGTGGCAGTTTGCCAGAATCACTTCTTTTCAAAAGCAATGAAGAAAGTGGGTTTTATTATTTTATTTTATAAAAGCAGCCTAAGGAATTTGGAACAGACAGACTTGTGCCAAAATTAGAGGCTCTATTGAAAGAGTTCCTATAGCCCATATCCTGATCTGGTGCATATATATGGTACAATAATACTGATAATACCAATAACCATAATACAAAATTATGTCAATTCCAATTAACTGTTACAGATACCATTCTTCCATCCCATATGCAAACACACAATTTGACAGCCCTTTAGCACAGAACTCCCCCTCATGAGAACAAGAACTAAAACCTCAGAAAAAAACAGAAACAGCCATTTACAGACAGTATAACTGTGAGGTTGCATCTATTAAAGCCCTTTCCAAGGTTCCTCACCATTATCAGGTTTGTTTCCTCTAAATTAATTATTTTGAACAACAGAGAAGATACTAAATATCGACACATTTGGGCCTGCAGACTCAGAAAGAAGAAGAAAACTGTGTCAAACTGGTAGAAAACTGCTCCAAACTACCCACCGATTGCACGTGATCCTCAGCCATCCCTTACCCTCCCCACAACCCACTGAGGTCAGAATTTATCTCTCCTCAAGGGCAGCCATTTTTCACAGTAGTTTTTGCTGTTCTTCTTGTTCCTAGAATTTGCATTCACGCTCAGGGTGTTTTGATAAGCTTCTCTGAAGTGCTTTAGCAGTGTCACACAGGTTGTAGGACATCTCCAGGACAACAAAAAAAAAGGGTTAACAGTGCTGAGAACAGAGCATGGACAGCGACTGCAGGCAATGTAAGGATTTTTTAAAAATACGTAACATTTCCTCCACTCTAAATTCAAAGAAACCGAAGAGCATGTAAAAGATGGGGATTTGCAAGCATTTATATTCTTGTGGGAATTATGTATTTTATGTCCATGGGATTTACTCTTCTAAACTCTCTATGCCCTTCAGAAAAGTATTCTTTAATTTTCTACCTCAGCTTTTACAGGTTAGCAATTACAGCCTTTCTCTTGAGCATGCTGCCAGTTACTGCAGACTGTAGGAAAGGAATTAACCTGCTTTTGGAGGCTCAGATCCACATGTAGCTGTCAGGGTCTGTCTAGTCCTGTAGCCCGTTCCCAGCAGGAGCTACGCCACTGGTTCCAGGTGAGCTGCTTTCCTTGTGGATGACTCCTGCCCACTTGCACTGTTGCTCTGAGGACAAATATGATCATCCTGACATCACACATGTCAAGCACTGGGTTACTGAAATGCCGGGTGGGATTCACCAGACTGCTGGGTGGGATTTGGTGCACAGATTCAAGCTCTAAAATTAAGTGTCAAAGCATGGACCAGAGACACAAGTTACAGATGCATGGTGCCATCTCAGATGCTCTTGCTGTCTCATGTGACTGCCTTTGGAACACGGGTCTCCATGGCCTGTGTTGTATCTGCCAGCCCTGAGCAGATGTCTGACGCTTCATGGCTTCTGAAAGGCCACTAAATGCCTGTGCTTATGCAACTGAATCATGCTGTAGATCTTCATTAATTACAATGGGAGATTAGGAAGAGCTTCTATGGTGTAGATCTTCGTATAGGGAACATAATTTTTTTCTTAATTTTCAAGCTGAGTCTCTCCTGATGGAAAAGATCCACCTGTACATCTTACTGTAAAGCAAAATTGTCTCCCATCAAGGAGGAAAGGCAGATAAGGAAAATCTGCAGAGACGGTGGTCCTTGTGCCCCGAGCAACTGAACTCCCACAGCTGTCAGACTGCTCATGAAGGATAGAAGGATTAATTAAACTACAGATCTGTGCCTTTCGGTAGCCTACCTCGACTTGAGGAACTGACAGTGATCTGCACTTGTTGTTTACTTTTATACTTGGTGATTAGATGTGTTTGGGAGTGTTTTCAGGCCCTACCACCAGTTGGCATAGGACAGCCCAAGCCTTCCCTCTCCTGGCCTCCAGGACAGGGAAGTCACCTGCAAGCTGCCTCTGGGGCCGACACGCTTGAGTTCTCCGGTGGAGATGCATCTTCTGCTGCGTCCCATAGGAACAAGGCTAGCCCGGCTGGACCTGCTGGTTCAAGCCTGACCCATGCCCACGTGTAATGAGTTTATCCTGGGCCAGTGAGGCAATTACTGCATTGGGAGCCTACCACTCTGAATCACAGCATCAACGTCATGCTCCAAGGGCAACAGATCAGTCAGAGCATGTTACATCTTCTACAGAGCAGAAGTAGCAGGGGACATGCCATGTATTGCCAAGTGAGATAAACACTTTCATACAGCACTCCTCTTAAGACAAGGGGATCTGAGCTTGCCAAAGCACCAAATAAATCCTTGGAGATTTGCTTCTTCATCTATAATGGCCACATCTCAGCAGTTCAGCTCAAGTGAGAAACCTGATCCAAAATATTTTGTGAACTTGCCCACCTTTCATCTCTGCTCCACGTGGCTTGAGAAATATTTCACAATATCTCCTCTAGCCTGTTGACACCTAGGGAGCAACGCAATAGGGGGGTTCAGAAAGGTAAACGTGAATCAGACCTTTTCCTCCAAAAATCATGTCATGTATTTGGGGTAAGAGATCAATTCTTGATTCCCTTGGACTTCTACTGACCCAGTTTAGATCTGGGATAACAACCAAACGGGCATGACAGAGGGGATGATAACTTGCAGCAAGAGGAGAGAAAGGGGATGGGTGTCTGTGGATGGGAGTGGAAAGACATTTCATGTACTGACTCTGCTGCTGGAGAATTCAGCAAATGCAGCTTCACCCCCAAGGAATTAAGCAGGCGCCTGGGTTCACTCTAGAGCTGGATCCACCTCCACTGCGGTGCAGGGACCATTCAGCTATCTCAGCACTGTGTGCTTTGCTCCATGCGCAGGACTCCTGACAACTAGCAGAAACACAGTGACCTCTCATATCCCTTCCTTTGCAATTAAATGATTTTTTAGCGTGTTATCTGCTACCTGGGACCTTTCTCATTCATTTATTTGCCTTTAAGTGGCTGTCTCCACCGCTGTGTCTCCTCTGCCTGACATATCCCTAATCTTTTTTCTGAGGAGTGGAACTTCCTGGCTTGCTTTAAAAACTAGATATGTGTCTATATGCATAAATCTCTAAGCTCAGTAATTTGACTGCTTGGTTATCTCTAGGATTGCCATTTTCATTTTGCTTGGCACAAGAAAAGCAGAACAGTTACTAAAGCAGACAAGATTTAGCCCTCAAATCTTGCAATAGCTTTTAGTTTCTGATCAGCTGAAAAAAACCCTGGAAGTATTTTAGCCTATCTTGTTACCTGATGCACACATTTCTGGCCCCAGCTGTGCCTCTGGAAGTGGTTCCAATCCCCAGCTGATCATTTCTCTGTCTCTGCACTGTTGCCATGCCCTGGCATCTTCCAGCAAATTGGAGCACGCAAATATAGCCTATGACACTTGAACAAGATCAGCCGTGTCAGCTGAGCCCAGTAACTGAAAAGGCTGGATCAGCTACCTTGGCTAATTTTCCTAGAGGTGGTCAACAGAGCTTTCACATGAACTGCTCTGCAAATGGGGCTGGAAGGTTACCCCTGGCAGTGGGCTGGTAGAAGCCGCTATGAGAGAGGACATTTTCTAGCAGCGTAGCTCAGTCTGGTGTGCTTGCCAATAAAGAGCAAAACAAAAAGAACCCTACTCTTGGGAGGGTATTGATCTCTGGCATGTTCTGTTCAGTAGAGGGAAATGAGTACCATCACCCCACGCTGAGATAGGTGGAAATTACTACTTATTGGAAAGTGTCTTTCCTTCCATTGATTACAGGGACTTTGTTAGATCAAATATCAAGACTTTTTGATGGTTAAAGCCGGGCGAGATGTCTCCCACTCACTCTGTCACTATCTGAACTGGCTTTATGAGATCTCAGTTATGTAAGGCAGAACACCTGTGAGCAGCATGAAATACTGCTCCCCCCAGTATGGACCCTCTGTGTAATTGCTATGGGACATGGAGGGGATCGGTGAGTGGGGTAGCTTTTTCTTGCATAAACACACTTACTGTCAGCCATATAATAGTTGTTATTTCTCCCCTCTCCCTAACAGCATCCTGGGTGATCAGCAGAGAGCTGAAGAGAGGTGGAAGGAGAGGTGTGGAAGGGGCTGCTACTCCTTTCCATATGGGTGTAAAGGGATGAGCTTGTGACCCCGCACACAATGCTCAGTACAGCTGAGCCAGTACAGCTGGAGAGTTCATCCAGGTTACTCTTCCCGGGATTGAGAACCAGAAAAGAAAAAAAAAAAAAGAAAAAGAAAAAAAAACCCAACAGAAAAAAAGAGGAGTCTGCCTCCTCATGTCCCAGCTCTTCCCCAGGCGGTTTGGCTTACACTGCCCCTCCCTCCTGGCCAGCAAAACTCTCAGGATCGGGCTGTGCGTGGGCACAAAGTAGTATGCTATTCAAACAAATGAATGTACAATTTGAGATGCCTGTGGCCTTGCTGTGTCCCAGCTAGATGTATTAATAGGTCACAAGTTAAACCTGTGTGTCTGCTTGCTAACATTTTGAAAATAAAAGCCTATGTACCAAGCGTTGTCAATAAGGTCACTCACACAAGAGGTCTATTTAGTCTCAGAGTCAACAAAGCCAGATCAGTGGTCTGGGGAGAAGAAACAGCTACTTGAACTTTATAGGTTAAGAAAATCCCCAGCTAAAGTGGATCATCGTTCATAAGTTTCCAGTTACATCCAAAGAAACGTCAACACTGATGTTTTGCGATCAGGATGGTGAGTAATTTTACCTACCCACATTTTTCTAGGCTTTGGTTTTACAAGGTGTTCCCAGATTGAAGCTGCATTGTTCCTTCTCAGGTCCAGTTTGCAGATTTCAAGTGCAAAGTAGAATTTCTCTCTTCCACTCATTTCTTTTTATATCTAATCTACACTTAAAGAGGAGTCTCAAAGTCTCCCTTTTTTTTAAAGCAGCAAGTCATTGCTGACAACTGGGAACTGTAAACATGATCTTTTGGGCTCAGCTGACCCCTTTTTAAAGGATTGAACTGAACTGTGACTTCATATTAAAAGTGTGCAAAAATCAGGCAATGATTCAGTCGTTTTCTAATCTTGAGCTTTCATGTGTGATACTGTAATAAAAGACAGTCTGAGAGACAGCCATAGCAACACTTGTACTTCTCTGTCATGTTTCATGGTTTTATTAAAATTAATTAATTATGGCTTCCAGAGATGCAGACGAGCGATATTATAACAGACATAATCAAAAGTCTCACTGAGGACTGGCCAGAAAAATCACAGAGGGTGAACAGAGCAGTGGGAAACTGTATAAACCAGCCAGAGCCCAGACCTTGGTGGATTTATCTGGGATACCTACCTTTTGTTCTTATTCTTTTACTTATTACTTATTTATGTCCATATATCTGCATGGTATTTCATAAAACAAATCAACATTGCATACAATGATATAGACACTAGACACACTAAGTTGACAATTTCTTTTTGTTAGATTTACACAGACAATTAGGTCAAAGACGAAAATGTTTATTCACACCAATGAGCCAGTCTCAGCTTCCTGATATACTCATCAAAGAGCAATAATTACTTTCCCTGAGACCTTTCAATCTGCTCCGTTCTTACAGCTGGAGGAGGAAATTGCTTTCCCATCCTGGGAAAATTTAGAAGATTTTGATTGCTTCCTCCTATTCAGAGGGATCTTTGGGCTGTATCATATTACCAGCTTCCAGCGCCTACCAAAAGGACTCGCACTGAGAGCACAGAGTGCCTTCAGAATTTGGCCCAGGCACGGAGTCAGTCCTTCAGCCAGGATCTGTCACAACAGACTTGGACCGAATGCAGATGTGGCCTTCTCCAAAACCGTGAAGAAAAAGCTGGTGAAGTACTGTGGACCTAGGTTGGGGGGGAGGGGTTTGCCCATCTCTGAGATGGGAAAAGCCTTTCATCTGCTCCAAGACAGAGAGTAAGTAGAAAGTGAGGAGAGCAGCAGTTTCCCATGCAACCCCCAACTTGGGAAAGCAGGTGGAGTGAAGAGGCGAAGCCACCTTTCAATTGTGTTTTAATGAGCAAGTTGTTTGTTCTTCCGTGTCCTTTGATGAATGGGTGTTTTCCTTCAAAAGCTGACGTTTGTCTTTCATTACACCCAGCATATGCTCTACTAGGCAGGACCGTTTTTCTACTCTAGATAAATAAACATGAAAATGAATTTATCTCGCAGAAGCATGTTCTCTTTCAAGTCTGGCACAAGCCTGCCCTCTCCCCCAATAAATCTCTGGGTAAATGTGAACTCCCCCTTACATCAAATGGAGACATTTTGCAAGCTCCCATCTCCGCACAGCTCAGGAAAGCTGACACTGACTCCAGGCATTTAGAGGCAGTGATTTAACTACAACTCACAGCTGAATTTGAGAGATCTTTATCATGAAAAAGAAACTTTTCCAAACCAGAAAGTATCCAAACCCTTTTCCCAGCTAGTGGTGGATAACATTTTAACCCTCAAATTGTGGGGTGATGTGAAACAACACTGCCTGCGGGCTCTTGCATGGGATCTACTGTTGGATGGAAGTTGGGTAGTATATTATGATGCCAGTTAAAGTCTCCCCTTTGAGAAACAGCCTGTTCATCTGGTGGGCAGGCCTGTGGATAAAGCTGGTTGAATCTTTAAATGCAGTACCGTTTCTTTCCAAACTTAGTCTTATCTGTTGTTTGTACTTTATTGGTTCACCACCTGATCCTGCACATAGTTTCTTTGGGTTTAGACATGGCAAAACATGTCCGGAAATGACAGTCATTGAACCTCCCTGTCATTGCGTGCCTTAAACCCACTGAAATGTACACTGAAACCAAAGCGCGCTGGAGCTCTTTGCAGTTACTCACCTTCAGCACACGAGAGATGTGTCTTTTGAACCAGTTCAGACAAAGAGAGGAAGCTGGATGATAGTCCTTCACATTTCTGGACAAATATTCACTCAGCCCTATGTCAATGAAACTTTCGCAATCTGTCAGTATTTTCACAAATACCACAAGTAGTTTAATCAAATAATGGCCCTGATTCATGAAAGTACTTAAGCATGTGCTTGACTCTAACCATGTTGGTGTCTCCTTGAAGTCAATGATACTGAGGCCTATTTGTGATTATGTGCATGTTTAAGTGCCATTGAGTGCTTAACTGGTATCTTGAATAGGGCCAGTATTAGTCATACGGTAACACCTGTGCTATTATAGGAGCATATTAATAAATCAACCCGGTCAAGCTGCCTCTGAGCTCATCTATGAAACATGTTGTGATGGCAACCACTGAGCAGTGCAGCTCCTCTAGCAGACCGTGCCTATTACAGGCACGTCCCTGATGTGCGGCAGGTGGAGGGCAATCCAGGTCTTTTTGAGAAGTTTGACTTTGCAACAGGATGTCCAAACTGGAAATTATTTGATCTGTTTCCCTCACTCAAGGTTTTGGATTCTGAGGCCCATAAGAGAAATTAGTTCAACATAAATGGGGATTGTGCTTCCTGAAGCTTTCAATCTGCATTACAGACAAATCCATTATAACCCTTTTGCAAGCCCCTGCTAAGTTTCAACCCCCTTGATTAAAGAATAGCATCACCGAAAACAACTCTAATCGTTGCAAAGTTTTGTGTGATGGCTTGGCCTGGACCATGCCTCAACCTTACTCTACGGTCCCCCCTGGATTTGCACCACCTACACATTAGTAACGGCACCACTGTTCACAATTTGTTTGTACAGCAAGGGAGGGAGAAAATCACTTCACTTGGCTAAGGAAAAGTTTGACTCCATCCTTCCCCCATGGAGAAGAATGACTTTGGCTGGCTTGCTGATGATTTCTTTCCCAGTAACGGTTTTATTGAGTATATGAAAGTGTTAAGCTATGTCTCACTTAGCCTGCATTTTGCTCTTAACTGGATTACCATACAAAGAATGTTACAATGAGGCTCTGAGGTCTGCCAGGTCAGCTTGGTAAATGATAGCACCTCTTGAAGCTATAATGGATGAGAGGATCCTTGATAAGATTTGACACTTGTACTATATACGCTGTCACAGCAGACATTTTGCTTTTTTCTTCATGTTTTTAAGGCCATAAATACTGGTCTCTAATGTTAAGTATGTGAACCTCACATTAATCACACTGCCAGGGAGAGCAAAGAGCTTTGCTCATAAACTGAAATGGAGCACAGTTAATCTATCAATGTTCTGTAATGAGGACTATTATAACAAAGTATTTAGGTTGATTTACTGATGGGCTACACATCTCTGCTAATGATCACACATCAGTAAAAGAGCAAAGGGACCATCTGGATCACCAGGAGTTTGAGATTTATTGAATAATGTGCAGATCCTTCGTCATCTCTACTGTAAAGTTCTTAAACTCTTTCTGTATCAGTTCACTTTCTCAAGATCAGTCTGCTCGCAGAAGCATCACTGCTATACTGCCCTGTAGCCTGGCCCCTCAATTTCAGTATTTTCAAATATTGCCTTCAGTTTCAGAGACAGCTCAAAAGAAGGCAAAGGTACTTCACTCATCAGAAAGCTATAAAGCGAGCAACTGAAAAAAATTAAAATGAACCAGCCTGAGCAATACTTTTATTTATTCTTTATTCTGTGTCATTTGTGTTTAGCATCCTCCCATAGACATCTGATCCCTGTCAGGTGCTGATGCTAAAGAGATACAGAACACATCTGCAATCCCTACCTTGGGAATTTAAAATCTGAATATCATCAGGTATTTCATCAGAGTAAGAGTCATGGGCTCAGGAGGTGACAATAATCTCACTTTCCCTTAGATGTCTGCATTAGAAATACTTATGCCTAATGAGCTATTTACTCATCCTTGGCTTGATTTATGGTTCATGGACACCTCTGAAGCATCTTAAAAAATGGCCACATGACAGCAGGTGAACCATGCTCACTAAGATATGCCACATCATTGGTTTTCCTCCTCATGAAAGATTTCTGCCATAGGGTCACTATCCCTGACCAATAAGCACCAGACGGTACACTGCCAAGTCTAGGAGCTAGACTTGAGGGGACCTGTCTTGGAGGAACAGTCATAGATGTACATGGTGGGAAGGCAGTGATAAGTAAAGAACCAGGTCTCCTAAAAACCCCAAACCAGTTTAATTTGAAGTGCTTTGCAACTGGGTCAATCTTCAGAGCACCCACATAAGGCTGAGAATGAAAGTTCCTGCTTTCAGCTCTGCTTTATGTAGGAGAAACTTCAACAGGTTAATATAAGTACACTTACTTTAGGTTGCTTCTTGTGGTGGGTGTCAAAATGAAGACACCAGGTTTATGCACAAGCTCCTCACCTTTCCATATGGGACCATCTGTGGACCATCCACACACCTGTGAACATGGGCACTCCCTTTCTAGTATGGAAATCATGGCTGAGCTTGGAGGTATTTTGATTGCTGCAGGTGAATTCAGTCTTGAGGGGAGATCAGTAGGTCTGATTTTCAGAAATCAGCTGATAAAACTTTGAGTTCATTGAGGGCATCAGGTGAATAGAGCAGTCTTTAAAAAAAAAATTTAAAATCCCTTACTCCATTTACACAGGCGAGCAGGGGAAAGAGCATGACCTCTCAGGAAAACAAGGAAATGAGTTCTCCAAAAACCATATGCATCTGCAGACTGTCAGGCTCCTCCTGCCTGTGGGTGCTCTCCTGCCACTGGATGCAAAGCAATCACCCCAGCTGCACGCTCATCAAGCCTGTGCAATGCAAGGCAGGCCAAATTCGGTAGAAGAAGTGGGACAGAACAGTCATTTCTTCTAAAAGGTCATCAGTAATACAAACATGCTTCTTAAAAGACCTCCTTAGTCCCAGTTTGGCTCCAGTTCCATGGGAGAGATGTTCCTGTAAACCCTTGCCTGTTCTGTGCTCTGGTCTGTGCTGAACACATTGTACCACCGCTGGCTTGTAATGAAAAGCCGTTGCCTGCTCCAAACTGGCCAAGGGATCAGAAAAGGTGCCAGATCAGAAAACAGAAATGGCCACGGAGTGTCTGGGACAAGAAGTGCCAGTGTACGCGGGTAAGCAAAAGTACATGCTTCTCTCACTCGGCACATTTGTAGGTATCAGCCATGGATGAGGACCCAGAGAGGAGAAAATGCTAACAGGGGCCCAGACTGGGGTCCCCGGTTAGAGCAAAAATAGTTGGCAGGCATTCTTGCTGCACCTTACACTTAAAGAATAGTGGGAAGCTATATTTCTTTAGCAGATTGAGAGATAGCTAGGTTGAACAAAGGAATAATACAGGCAAAGGAGTTAGAAGAGATGTTCAAAAGAAATATTCAGCCAAAAATTAATGTATCATTAACATTCAATAACGTGTTTTGCTTTGCCTTCTTCAGGATGTAGTAAAGATCTTTTTTCCCCTGCTTTTTGTTCCTCACTTTCCTTTCCTTTCTCTCTCCTTTTTTTTTCTGTTTTCTGCATCTCTTGGATCTGAATATACCGAGAGTTCTGGGTCTGAACCTGAACTCAGGTCCATATTTCAGAACTTGCCTCTCTGTTTTTCTAACAGGTGTCTCTGGATGTGAATATCCTCTGACTGCACGGGGACACAGAGGGTAGATCTCATCCTGTGTGCTGGGGTTCAATGCCAGCTCTGGTTCTTGTATTTCTTTTCTGACCAGAGCTAAATAATTACTAAATATTACTAAAAATTACTTAATCTGAAATTTTTTAAGTGAGAGGAAGGGTAGCTTGGTGAAGAATAGCCCAAGTCTAAATCCCCCAGCTCCTCCCAAGCGCATCCAGATCCCAAGTAGCTCATCAGGTTGGTACGATAGTCCTCACCCCATTCACTGCTGCAGCCCCTGCAATCCCCAAACACACTTAAAATAGTTATTATTATCTGTGTCAGGGTAACGTCTAAGAAATCGGATTCTTGTGCCTACCTGCAGGAGGTGGAGATAGCTAATTAGACAAAGGGGAGCAAGGTGATATTAAGATAACTATGACTGATATGATAAGGAGTGGTCAACAGCTCTCTGATAGCTGCAAGGGTCATGACAAGGGTCATGGTAAGGGTGAGGTTTAGGGAAGGATCAGGAGGGGACACATGGAGTTTCTTCCTGGTGTGAGCACATCATAAAAAATATCAAAGCCTGTTGACAAGAAATTGAACATGTAGATAAAAAACAATTGGTAATTTGGGGATTTTTACCTCCCATTGCTTGGACAATCTTTGAAGGTATGCCAAAAAAGGAAGCTTTAATCTCCTTCTAGAGATGTATAAGTCCTGGGAATCTTTTTTTTTCATATATTCTTCTTATGAAGGTCCTTACTGAGCTAACCTCAGGAGACTGCTGCAGCAGCTTGTCTCCGTGCCCACAAAGGGGATGAGGATTTGCAATCTGCCTGCAGCTGATGCGGGAGCTAGGCTACAGCCAGCCCTGTCACCACTCCTCCCACCCACTGCACGTACGTAATGCTTAGTGGGCTTCTCTGGAAGGGCTGCAACTAGAGGCAGTAAGACTTCGTGTTGCAGGACCTAGGTGAGGAGACACACAGGGAGATCTCAGCAGCCCCATGGCCTTCAGCTTCTGAAGGGGGAGGATGAGCATTAGCAGTGGAGTTTTGGTAGCACAGTAGTTGTGCTAATAGTGCAGGCGCATGGGCAATCCTGGATGGCAAAACAGTAGTTATAGATGGGTCAGCCACAAGCCTCATCTATGAAAGCAACCCTTGGAGGTCTAAGTTGCTCAAACACGCTGTTGTTTGCTGGCTAGTGATCCTGACAGGAGTTTTTCCTCACCCATTTTGGACAGATAAACAACAACATCCTGGTCGTCCCATCTCAGAGACACCCTCTGTCCTCAGTGGACACTGGGAAAGGTGTAAAACAAACAGCACTTCTTTCTTGGTATAGAACACCTGTGAAGCCTCTGCTTATCTCAAAGGTGCCGAGGAGGTTAACAAATCATTTGTAAAAATGCCTTGGTCTGATTCATCTACACTACACTACAAGTGTAGTTATTTAAGCCAGGGACATGATCACTCAAGGTCTCCTCCTCAGACAGCAGAAAGAATGAGGCACCACCAGAAGACGCAAGACAGACCAGCTCACTTTCTGGGCAACCTCTGCAAACTACAGTAACAGTCTAAACTGACTAAGTTTAGTTTGGGAATTTCAATGAAATATCTCATTTTAGAAAGAAATTAATCTGGGTTTATGAAAGTGCTGTATTCACTCTTTAGAAGTGTTACTGCCAATGCAAGTGCTTAAATATGCCATCAACTCTTCCCTCTACATTGACCTAGACTGGAAGTTAAACCTATGGTGTGCTAGCAGTTACGATGATTAATATTTTCTAGTGCCTTAGAGAAATCGCTAATTTGCAGGTAGGGATTGCTGGTAGTTAGGACAATGCTGGCAATATTTTACCTTGTGCAATCTTCAGTAGAAAAGCCTTGTAAGGAAGGCAAGGCATGTTACACTTTTGGCAGACAAGTCATCCTGGAAATAAATGCAATGGTATTTTAAAATAGCCTTGCCTGAATTAGGTTTATTCAACAAGCCTGGGGGGTTTGAAATAGCTCAGAGAATATATGGCTAAGTATGGGCTGCCATATATTCTCTACTTTAGAGACCGGTTTCTCCTCTGGAGTCACAACATGTGTGCTCTCCAAAAATCCAGCTATACCCTCAGATGCTCTAAATCAAGCAACTGCCCCGAGGCTTAGTTTGATCGTGTATTCAGGCAGTGGAAAGGGTCCTGGTACAGATGGGAATATCAGGCCCCACGTCTCATGAAAATCCTAGCCACGTTTTCCTACAAGTCTCTCCACTGCCCAGCGCCACTGCTTTGTATAAACAGGCTGGTGAAACCCCAAGGAGCAGAGAAATATATTTTGGGCCCAAATTTGGAGTTGACATAGAGCAGAGCCATCAGAATGAGTGTAAATCAGAGATGAAATCCCCACTTAACCCTGACAACGAGGTCTAATGAATGAGTGCCCAGCCCTGTCTTGATTTGCATGCAGTGCTCCCCCGTTGAGCTCCATGAGGCCCCCCAGACCCTCACCCTCTCATCTGCAGAGTGCCTTTTTTGAAGGGCAATGCAAACTGTGATTTCTACATCTTAAAAAAATAAAATGAGATGTGGAGTAAAAATAACTTGAGAAGAGTTGGACTTCTTGAGGCAGCGGGAAGTAAGGACCAAGCACCTCCATTCTCTGACACCTCATGGACTTGCCTTGACGATCTCCAACCCGGCCACTATGCAAGTTGTCAAGCATGAAGGTGTGGGAGAGGAGCAACACTTGCTATCAGCTGCAAGGGAAGGGAAAGGAGACACGCCAGCACTGAGTGCCTCGACGAGCCGTTGAGCGCCGGAGAGCAAACACGGGCAGCGACTGCTGCGTGTCAGCCAGCAGAAGACCGCTTGCCAAGGGACGGGTTGGACGGGGATGTCTCTGTTGTTATTGTCATGTCGTAAGGAGTAAGTGCACTGGATTCTACACGCCTGTGTGTTTGATCAGGAGAGCACTGCTGACAGAGGATAAATAAACAGAGATAAAAACAAGATTAAGCAGGTCCTTCTCCTTATCGCTGCCTCTTTATCCCTATTGATCTCTGCCCAGTCCCTTTTCATCTAGCCTGGAATTCTTCACATGCTTGAACCCTGAGCTGTCACATCTAATTAAAAGCGTTGTACAAGGCTTTGCATGCAGCGGCGAGTATTTTCCAGCACTGGGCAGCTGTGTGTTCAGCCTTTTGCCTTTCTCTGTGAAACCTCATTTTGCCTCTGTGAACCCCACTTGAGTTGGTAGCCAAGGGATGGTAGAGATGAACAGGAGAAAAACAACCTGCTTTTTGGTTCAATCTTCTTCAGAAGAAGATTGAACAGATCCAACCCCAAGGGGGCAAAAGGTAGCCACCTTGGCCAAGCAACATAGGCCTCTTGCCCTGGGAGAGAGAAGATGTTATTTCTACCTCTGTTTGTTTGATGGGGTCATTCCTCCCTTCTTGGGGGTACCAAGGTCTCTGTGGCAGATGGGTCAAAGTGGCACATAAACCTATCTCCCTTCCCTGCTCGCTGGCCAGCACTTCCCATCCATTGGGATGTTTCCAAAGAAAAAGTGGTCGCTGACTGCCTCATTTTAACCCCATCCCTGCTTTTGTGTGCTGCCAATTTTCTTCCAGGGCTCCTCAGCTTTCTGGGCTAGCTACTGCCTTCATGCCCACCACATCACTCTGGACTCACTGAATGAGCATTTTTTGCTTAAAACAACGGAAAGATGACACAGGTCAGTATCACTGGGACAGTCCGTCCTTCATAGAGGAGATGTCTTTCATGCACTGAGCAGGATGTTCAGAGGTGGGCCCATAAATGCCACATATGCCTAAGGTCTGCATGGATGTCTAACAACATCCAGGACATTGCTTCGCATTGAAAATGAAGTTCCTCATGTTGTGCACCTAACACTGCTAAGACTAACAAGGCTAAAATAGAAGGAGGTTTCCAGGGTAAGGGTAAACAACACAGAAAAGGAAATACAAATAGCACTGTTTATGTTGTGCCTGACTTTTTTTCTCTACATTCTACCATATTCTGTCTAATTTTTTAAAAACATTCAATAAAAGATCACTTGGACGTGGCTTTCCCTCATGCTCTCATGATCTCTGGAAACTATTAGAACTCTGGTTTTGGCTTCGGTTTTCAAAAGTGGCTGGTGGCTTTAGGTGAGGCAAGATTTGTAAGGGGGGGGCAATGCTATTAAGGAGATTGGTAGAGCTAGGGAATAAAATAGACATGATTATGGAGATTCTGATCCCCCCGAGTCTGATCCCCTGTAGGTGTAGCACTAGGCACCTTCATTTTTCAGGGCTAAAACATGCTAGCAATTTGGAGACTGTGCTGAGCTCTTCCCTGTTCTGAAATCAGGCCCCTTGACTGTGTCTCAGGCTGGGCATCCAAAATCATAGGCATTTTGGAAAAGATAGATCATGTCACTCCATTGCTTTTGCAACTTTTTTGTCTGTCCCTACAAATAAGACACTTTACTTCAGATTTACTATGTGATCCAACAGGCAATCAGTGTGAGCAGTGCTTTTATTTATTCTTTCCTATGCCATCATTCAAGACCCCACAGTTTATTGCTCACCACTAAAACAATATCATTAGACATGAAATATATGTTGCCAGGCTCTCCCCCGTCTCAGGTCTCTCCCTCTCCCTCCCCATCATTTTTTTCTGAGGAGAAAGGAAAGAAAACTTCTTTTCAGGATACGTTGTAGGGAGTGCTCATGAACTGGCAATTTATTTTCTCCTGTGTTTGACACTGCCAGGCCCTTAGTGCTTTTATTGACTCTGGCTAAACACAGTGACAATTATTTTTGTTGGTTTCAAATCGCCTTCTCCAGCGGAGTGTGAAGTCAGCAGGTTTTTTTTGCATGCTGAGCATGCCCTTTCAGACACCCTAAGAGGAGCAGAGGGAAAGATGATGGCTTTTTTTCATTTTTATCCAGTTGCACTTTGGCATTCCCTGAACGGACCTTTTGTTTCGAAGCAGGGAAAGCAAGGGAGAGGCTCGTGGCTGAGAAGCGGATTGATAGTTGTGGGGGAAAGCAGAGCCAGGACATCCTCATCTGAAGGATCCGCTGCAGAAACCTGCTTTCCCAGATGTCCCTGCCGGCAGCCCCACGCGTGTGCCTCTGTGTGCGCACACATACTGCATGCCCAGAGAGGAGGGGGGACCTCCCACCCCTCCGTGGTCATGCATGACCACCTGAGGACCCAACCAGCAATCTCCAGTCCTTTGTCTTCCTCCCTCCCAGTGCCCTCAGGGGCACAGTGTCTCCCACTCCGTTGGGCTGTGAGGGGCCAGGATGATGATGAAGAGGGGCTGTTTCTCGGAAAAGACATTTAAGCAACCCTTGGCAAAGGTCCCCTGGAGCATTCATGGCTTGTGGGATGTGCATTAACAAAAACATTTGTTTAAAGCATTTTGTGTTATCCCCTCCGTCTCCACGTATCTGTTACTGGCGAGGCCCAGGAAAGGCAAAAAACCCCAACATAACGGCATTGTAGCTCGAGCCTGCGGGACGCTTCACAGATTGACCTGCATATCAGTTACAGCCATTTTGAACACGATCTGTAGAAGTTTACAGACTAGCAAAGCTGCTTGGGAAGGAAATAAAAAAATAAGCCAATCTTTCAGTCTAACGCTTGGATGAATAGGGCGTGGTTTGCACTGTCTTACGACAGTGAAATTTAGATTTCAAACACTATAGATCAGTTTTTCTCTGCCTACCAACTCCGCAAAGAGGCTTTGACCATTTTCTGTTCTTCACAGTGGTACAAAAAGCCATTCAGTTTCTGACCTGGAAACACTGTGGATTAAGGTAGGTCTTTTCTGCGGGAAGAGTTGGGGAAAGATCCAAAAGTGATATTTTATTTAAATTTCTTCTTCAAAGTTTTATGCTGTTTTTGAAAAAATGTCCCCCCAAAATTCTGAAAAATGTTAAAAACTAAAACCTCCCAAATTTACCCCCAAAATAAACTGTCATAGTGAACATTGTTGCTTACTTGGAAAGAAAAACTTCCTGTTGGTTAAAAAAGAATTTATTAGAGATAATGTCCCACTTCTACAGCTGCGATATCGAGTAAAGTCTGAAGTTCCCATTGCTATCTGAGGACTCTCTCCCATCACTATCACCTTGTCCCAAACTGTGAGAAAATGCAGATGTAAATAACCTTTTTCAGATGGTGTCACCTACCTGAAGCAATTGAACAGCCTCCGTCCATAGACATCAATATCTCCCTCCAGACAAAATCTGTTGAAAAGCAGAAGGGTTTTATTTGCACTTTGCACAGGAAGATGGAGAGTCCCGTACGCTAAAGGAAAAAGACAGTTTTATAAAATGCTAGGTCTGGTGGAGAGGTCGGCCTGAGATGTCCCTCTTTCCCAGCAATCCCACTCGTTCCCGCCCATGTGCTACCATTAGCCATTGCTCCTGGTGAGTCAGGTCGGATAGCTGTGGGCAGATGCTGCAGGTCCTTGAAATGGGGTTAAAAACATCCTTTCAGAAAAAAGCTACAGATTGATATGTTACCCCTGGTGTTGTGGTGCATGGCCACGCGGTGGGGCAGTGAGTGTTGGGGCAGGAGCAGAGGCGAACGTCCGAGGTGCAGGAGGTGATGAGAACTTCTCAGTCTGCCTTTGCCCACCCTCGGGGCCCATCTCAGGTCATGCAGGACACAGATCTGAGTAAAATTCCCCTACTCCCAGGCAAAGGCTTTAGTGGTGTTGGACTGAAGTCACCCAGAAAGTTTTGAAAGCAGGATGGATCCTGTCTCCAAGATGATCGGTTATTTCAGCAATGAAAAGGGGAATTTCTACTAATCTACAAGAACAAACAAGCAAACAAACATTTCTGGGTTTATTGCCTCTCTGTCGTTGCACAAAACCACAGCATAGGCTGTGCAGAAGACATCCTCCCCATATCCCCCTGCCTTCTGCATGCCACCACCTCTGAGGACTTGCACCACAGATCGGTGGGTTGGTGCAATTGCTGGCTTGGCCCAAGCACAGACTCTGGAGCCCATCATCCAAATCTGTCCTCACACTGCTGCGTTTCCATCTCCATGGTAGACAAAACCCACAGCTCACAGGAGATGTGTGTGGTTCTGATCCAGCTGCCACCTCCCGCAGGAGCCTTCCGAGGGGCTGATCCAAATTCCTCCTCGTTAGCTGTTGCTCGGCTCCTGACAGCAGCTTTTCAGTTTGGATTGAAAACTGTTTGTAGCTGTTGGTGCTTCCCCATAAGGGACACATTATGACAATTAGGAGGTCAGTGTGTTCGTGAGCTGGGGATGAAGGAAAGGAGGGTGCTTTTAAATTGAGGATGCTCCACAGCAGCAAGCCAGTGTCTTTGCTGGAGACCACTTCTGCTGACTGACCTCTCTGAACTGTCTCTTCGTGCTCTTTGCTTTGATAGACCATCCCTTTCACCACAGCGGTACGACTGGCACCGACCGCTGTCTGTCCCCAGCAGGCAGGGAGAGCCAGCCAGGCACCTCGGAGGGTCCCAATAGCAGCCGCCGTCAGGGTGAGCTGACCCTGCCAGAGTTTCCAGCGCTTCTTGAACTGAGCATTAAGTCAATTTGAGAGGGATTACTGTGCCAAATGCAGTAATTAATTAGAGAGACATGCTTCGGCACCAAGCTTTTCATTATCTAAAGCGCTCGATGTGCCTTTGTAGGGGCTGTGCTAGCACTGTCAAGGCCCATCAAGCTCCAGCCCTTCCCACTGTGTGTGTTTTGCCAATTCATGTACCGCTTTCTCCTCACTGGTCTCTTTTCCCCTGCAACACCTGTCTTCAGCATGGTTGCCTGCCTCCTTTGCAGTGATACTGCTCCTACCCAAAACCCTCCCATCCCTGAAGATGATACCAACCTCGCACACTTCTGTCCTCGCAGCTCCTCAGTACGACACTACACTCGTAGATAAAATTTGCTTTTCCTTGTCCTCTCCTCTGATGCCGTGGAGATGACACCCAGCTGTGTGAGCTGTCCTGGGGAACCCACCACCCACTTTTGGCTGCCCATGAGAATCGAGGCATTCCCAGAGCTCAGCACCCTGCTGTCAGCCGTGCCTCTCCCTGGAGGTGGTATAGCATCTCACTTCACCTTGCCTGGCCATGCTCAGAAGGATCCAGAGTATGTGGGAAGCAATCCTTTTCATTTCTAAAATTCTGCCATTCAGACAAGAAGCCATTCGTAAAAAGAAATAACATCCCCAAAACTAGATAACCTCGTTTTTTCCCCCAAGAAGAACCTGGATATCTCCCATTTGTATTTGTTCTGCATCTTCTTGATCTTTCAAGGAGAACAGCTGAAACAGAGCAGTGAAAGGCTATGGAGAAGATCTTCCTGACCCCCTCTGAATCAAAACAACTCTGACAGTGAGAGAGGTGGGACTCGCACTGCTGTATTTCTATGTGAAGGATGTTCTGAGGAAGGTGAAGGCACTGCAGCCCACCAGAGTTGCTCTGGCAGTGGAGGATGCATCTCCTCTTTCTGTGCTTTCTAGCAGAAATGACAGCCTCATATTTGGAGCCCAGGCGTGTGCCTGTCCCTACTCCTGATTTGGAGCCTCTGTGCAGCTCTTAGCAAGTCATTTGAGTTCCCTGAACCTTGCTCTGTGATGTGGAGATATAATTTTCATCCCCTCTCCTAACCAAAAATTTACAGATTTGGATACTTAAACTTGACCAGTTCAGTCCTGGTTTCAGCATCTATTCAGAAACACGGCATGCTGGTCTTCTGCAGCACTAATGAAAGGTCAATCTCCTTCTGTGTGTTTTTAACTCAATGACAGGTCTTCTTGGTATGAGTGTGACCAAGACGAGGTGGAGCGTCCTCGCTGCTGTACGAACACATAGTGAGAAGCAGTTCCTGGCAGAATGAGTGGACAGACTTTTTTAACAACAGAAGTGTTTCTGTCATGGTCTTACAGATAGGGCATGAGGCAAACAGAGCAGGTCCTTTGCCAAAATGCAGGAAGGAAATTGTCAAGGGGAGAGGTAAGAGAACTCAGCTCTTCCATGACATCCTGAACTGAGTGGCGTTATTGCACCTGCTGGGATATTTCTCCCTAATTTGAGGCAGGCAAAGGTGACAATATTTGGGATTAAATGTTATGTAGATCAGCAGTGCATGACTTTTTGAGTTTCTGAAAAACAAGTATGGATTGGCAAGTAACTCGAGAAATACCTAGAATGTTTATTCTACCTAAACTTCTAGACATTTTAGTATTAATGGTTGGTATGAACATTTCCAGCAACTGATCTTTGGGAAGTACAATTCTCAGAACAATCCCATTCATTATTTCAGCCCACTTCACTTGAAGCTCCGATTTCCAAATGAAAACTGAGGGAGGGAAAACACACATTAAAAGAAAAAATAAATAGAAGGATTCCAACAACTGATTTTCATTTGAGCATGTTATATTGATTTTCCTCCTTTATAATTATGCAAAATAGAGTGCATCTTTTCTTAATTAAATGGGTAATGACTAGTTTGGTAGCCAGCAGAGCAGTGCCTTTGGAGAAAAGATAGTATTTGAAAGCAGAGGTTACGCGCAGAGCCCTCTCAAACAGATCTTTGTGCCAGAGGCTTTGTTTTGATACTAGAAACATTTCCACTACAGCAGCCTCTGATGGCAGTCATGTGCGGGATTAGGAACTGACTCCATTCAAATAACAGACAGCTGTTTGGAGTGAAAACTCGTCTCTGTCAATTTGCACTCAAAGAAGGCAGAGGCAAAGGAAAAAAAAAGACCCTGGGCCTGGGAATCATTGTAGCTTAATCCCTCCTTTGGCAGGAGATAAAACTAGGGCTTTCCAATGCTCTATAATTTCTTGCACTGACCTGGAAAGAGATTTCTCTATTCACTGGGCTGTAAACCTCCTTTTTTATATTTACTACATGATGTACAAGAACTGAATCTCCAGCAGAGAAAACATGCCATGTTGGGCTAGGAGCCTGGGAAGAAACTTAGTCTCAGGTTAAATAACTTAGTACAGCAGTGACACACAGTAGCTGCTAAAACCACTTAAGGATTGTTCTTTTAACTTCCAGCGGAAGGTTTTCTCATTTTCTGCAGAATTGGCTGAGATTTCCAGAAGTGGCTAATGATTTACAGTGGTCTGCTCTTTCGATGCCAAATTTCAAACCCTGGAGGAGGTCCTGGTTTTCGAGATCGGGTGCACAGCTCTTACAAAAAGTCAAGTATCTTCTGTGCATCTCGAGTCCCTGGTATTTCTAGTCATTCATGCTCTCTGATTTCCAAAAAAACGGCGGTAGAAAAGCAGAGCAGAG
The DNA here is from genome assembly GCF_000690835.1 of Fulmarus glacialis. Taxonomy (NCBI): domain Eukaryota; kingdom Metazoa; phylum Chordata; class Aves; order Procellariiformes; family Procellariidae; genus Fulmarus; species Fulmarus glacialis. The sequence goes on from NW_009218615.1 coordinate 21,934, forward strand.
CCGAACCTCTGGCCATGCTCTGCCAAGCTAAGGGGTGAGCTGCACGCTCCCATGCAGCACACCGGTATTTTTGGTTAGCGTGGTGCTTCCTGCCAGTGCCATAAACAGGCTCTTGCAAAAGGCGTTTCTGTTGTTTTTCACAGGAAAAACTGGCTGTGCCAAGGGACATCCCTAAATACAACAGAACAAGTGGCAAAGCTATCACCAGGATTCAGCGCTGTGAGCAACTGGAGTCATCCCTTTTCCCTAGTCTTCCTCCACAGAACTGCATTTTAAAAACCAGGAGAGTAGTATTTAATCCATTAGAAAATGTATTTCATTAGGAAATGAAACATCTCCTCTGGGGCTATTTGGAAAAGCTTTGATGGAGGTCTCAGAGAGATCTGAGATCTGAGTGTCATCTCAACCGAAAAGTTTTGCACAATCATATGAAAAAGAGATGAAAAGTTCTGACAGTGTCAAAATGTGCTATTTTGACATTTTAAAATTAAATTTGCTTTGGCTTTTCTTTTGGATGTAACTTTGGATTTAAATTTTCTCTTTCCTGTGCCACATGCTTTGTTATCATGCTGGCTGTGGCACCTCTGCCACATGGCTGGTGGAGAAGTGCTGGAGCAGGTGGCTGTAGGTGGGTGTTGCACAGGGCCCTCCAACCACTTCACCCGCAGCCAGACCCTGTAGAAACACTCAATATCTTAAAGAAAAAACCCATCCATTTCCTTGAAACAAGCCATTTGGAATTGCCCAAGGGGGAAAAAATCATTTCTCTATCTATTTATTTATTTATTTATTTGAATGGGGTGGGTGGACTTTCCTTTATAGAAGATTTAAGAGAAGGCTGGGTGAAATGAAGCGAGTTTATGAAATCCTGAGCCTCCCTGTGAAACAGCACTCCTACCCCTGGGGGCCGCAGAAGCCCACGCGGAGGGTGTACCAGCAGCCAGGCCACGGCCAGGAGAAACATCCTCTGTCAACACGATGCAAAGAGAAAGAGCGGGAAGGAAAGGGATGGAGAAGCAATTTTGCATAACGCTTTCCCTGCTTTGTTTGGATTGGAAGCCTCTCTCCCTGTGTCCCAGCAGACGGCCTTCGGATCGCTTGGAAATTGTGCCCAGTTCATTCTTGTATAGAGCCGAAGCCGGGACTGTTTGCTATGGCCGGTGCCAGGGCGCTCGGCAACCTACAGGAAGGAAGGTCTTGTTCTTAAAAAAAAACAAGTAGCCAACCCCCCCTCCTCTTGAGCTTGGGAGCGAGGAGACATGGATCCTATTCCAAGCCCTGTGCTCGTTCTGGGTGGCCTTGGACAAGTCACATTGCCGACTCTGTTCGGCTCTGCCTGAAAAAGCAGGATGAAGCGCGGCAGGGGGGTATTGCTCCCGCTCGCAGTGATAGCAGAAGGAGCGCTGCACACCAGGAGCTGCCGGCAAAACCCCTGACGGATGAAATGGTCTTTGTAGCTTTGCTTCAGCTGCCTGCCGCTGCATCGACATCAGTATCTTTGGGTATATCTGCACTGCCCTTGGAGGGAGGTCCCGAGAGGATGGCGTAACCTGCCAGGATGCGGCAGGAAAGTTGCCACGCAGGCAAGCTATTGCCTTGGGGCAGGCTTGGGAGTAGCTGTGTGCACCAAAGGCAGGAGCTTGGTGTGGCACAATGGCACAAAGACTGAGGATTTCTGTTGCCCCATCTGAATTTTCCAGTACCTGCTGCAACAGATTGTGTGCTGTATCATCTAGATTGCTCACACTGACAAATAAAAACACTGATTATCTGACTGTGGTTAAAGCCTATGATAAGCTGTTCTTGATAGTAACCTCTGGATGGAAGCTGGTACACAAAAATGGCAATTGGAAGACATCCAAGCTCAGTTAAGGAATCTGGACCTTAACCTTAATGCTAACATTTTCTCTGTTGGTGTTAACCCTGTAACAACTGCATGAACAAATTGTCCAGCCCCTCAGTGTTAGCCAAAGCAACTCTCTTTTCATGAAGTTCAAAATACAGTGATAGATTGAGATGAATCACCTCAGAGGTAGATTAACAATGACCAATCTTAAATCCCGCTAGTCTGGACTTTCCTCCAAAACGTGGAATGTCCCTTCGGTGTGCACAACCCAGAATGAAAACATGGAAACCTCCCCTTCCTTTCCTTCAGCAAAGACTGAGAAGTTTTCTTCCAGCCGTCCTCTCCTATTAGAAACTTCTCTACCACCTCTACAAGCTTTGGCCTGCTCATGTTTCAGCCACTTTGTAAATGCTCAGGTGTTTCCCACACTTACCCAAGCAGTACCCACCTGTGAGACGAGGCTTGTCAGAACAGGTCTTTTCTTCCTTTGGGTCCTGAACAGTTCAAAACTTAGTCTGGGAATTTGCTGTTTCTTTCCAACTGTACAAGAAAGTCTAAGAAAATACGTGACCTCTTGCTACCACCCTGCCCTCGCTGCCATCCGTCTCCAGGAGAGATCGCCTCTCCCGCAACATGGGAGATACCTGTACCTACATTCCTCTGGGAACTCACTGAATTTGAGGGATTATTGGAAAGATGTCAATGCTTTCACTTCTCTGAAGCAGAAGAACGTTAGACCTCTTATAGACATAGCACAAAAGACTCACACTGAGTTCCATTTTTTCTAAACACTGAAGTTCCATAGTTTTAGAGTCTTGATAAAGTCATTATGGTGCCAAAAGGGGAAACACATGTCATTTCCATGGCTGCGAGCAAACATTAAAGATAGTTACATCCAAGTGACTGGATGCTTCAAAGAACATGATAACATGTTCATATTCTTTGCTTGCATGAAGGATGTTTTCCTTGGAAAATGGGTCTTATTAAAAAATGAATTTTTTTTTGAACAATAACACTTTTAACACAAAGTTTCAATCTGAAATTAAAAAAATAAAAATAAGTTATTTTCAATTAAACAGTTTTGTTGTATCATTCTAGAGAATATTACTATTTTAAATTAAATAATTATTTTTTATTCATGTATTATTCCTCTCCCTTTCTTTACCACTGAAGAAAATATTAAAAATGAGTAATTTTTTACCTTCCCAAATATTTCTTCTTTTAGTCTGTGATTTTTGAAATGATCTTTACATTAGAAAGTTATAGACAAAACTGTGTGTGACTTCCACTCTGTAAATTCTGTAATATCAAGGAAGCTTTGAATATTGACAGCATGTTCATTTGCTATTTTGCCTTTTCGTAATTTTTACGAAGGTAAAGGAAGTTTTAAGAAAAACAATCAGCATTCATGCATCCACTGCTACACTGGGGCAGAGGTGGAGGCAGGTGATGTGATGTGACTTGGGCGTTTGTCTCTTCTGCACTTATGCCAGGTCCTTCACATTATTTTACTTGTTAGATGCTTGCACTGGACGATCTGTATCTGCAAGAAATTATCCCATCAACATTTAATATTGAAAGGAAGTCTAGTCCAGCCAGAGGAGAAGTCAGGCCCACCCTTGGTATACGTTGGCCGTATAAATTGAACTGAGAGGATGCTTGTCTTCAAAGAACTGTTTATTTACAGGGAACTTTTCTAATCCATGTAGTGGAGATCAAAACCTCACTGCAGACTCTTCGAAACCACGAGACACAACAGAACTTACCCTCCTGTTAGATTTTGGAACACCATCTTGGAACAACATGAAGGGGCAAGATTTTTGCAATTTTTTCATCCCTCATGATACTAGCAGCCACAGAGTCCTCAGTACTACGAGCGGAGATATTATGAAGATGTGTACATAGTCTTGAGTTACAAGGAATCACGCATCCACCTGGAGAAGGAAGAGATGGCTTATACGGCTGTTAGTTCTCCACATTAAGCTGCTCTTGGAGTTAAACTCCCATTGCTCCCGCACGCACAGCTCTTACACGTCTGAAAATGAAAGCCCAGAGCAGCACAGTTTTGCATGTAACGAAGCTGTCAGTATGTACACAGCTCGATCAGCGTGGCCTTGTGAGCTATCATAATCCATGGGGAATGCTGTCAACAGATGAAAAGCTACGGGCTTGGTCTGCAGATCTTCACCATGTGTCTGCTACCTTTGAAACCTTGTGCTCAAGTTCAGGCTTGAAGCTATGGCTCAGTGGAGCACTTGGCAGTGTTAGATTTACGGTTCAACTCGATGATCTTAAGGGTCTTTTCCAACCTGAATGAGTCTATGATTCTATGATTCTGCAGCCAGCTGTCACCATGCTGCCTTTTGACTCTGAACTCAACCTTTGGGCAGCCTGTTCCTTCAGCCAATGCATCAGGACATCCTTGAATTATCTTGGTTATCTCTGGCATGTTCCTCTCCCCTGCATTCGGGTCATACGTACAGGGGCTTGGCCATGTAAACTGCTAGAGTCGCATTGACATCTCATACTCTTAACATCAGTGCATCACACCGGTAATGTTCCCTTGGCTTCATTTAGCCCTTAAACTAGGTAAGACCAAAAATGTGCAAAAGCAGAGAATTTTTCAGGCAGGTAACACCAGATCTTCCTTTAGTGTAAAGGAGCACTGCTCCTCTGTGGGGTTGTCAGTTGGAATAGGACTACTTTGGGGTGTTCATACTTTGTGCATTATACACTCATATCATTTGAGTGAGGCCTTTTCAGCAGCCTTTCATAAAGAGTTTTCCTTTTACACAGCTGTTGGTTTCTGCAGGATTACATAAGATAACTGGTATTGCACTGGGGATGGTGTTTGTTGAGCTGACTGCAGTTATCTCCATGCTGTGGTTTCCATACGGCCAAAAACAAGAACAGTGATGCTTTCCAGCTCTGTGAGCTCCTTTGAACTCTATTGCCAAGAAGAGCTAGATAATAGTGGGTAGCATGGGTACAATGAGCTTTGCTGCTCAAACACATCCCTGGGATAAGACAAAAACAAACAAACCCCCTATAAATACATTTCTTACATTGGAGAAAAGCCATGTTCTGGCACTCCCAAGCAGACCACCTGATTGCTGAGCAGTCGGCATCTGCATACTCTCCAAGGGAGAGACAGCTGGGAAGAAGTACAGAAAAGTGCTTGCTAGCCCATGGGTCAGTGGGGCACCAGCATCAGTGGTGCTGCCTCACGGACAAGCAATGCTGATATCCACGGGACTGGGCTAGGAGGGATGCATGGAGATGCCTTGTAGGTGCTCATCGTCAGACGCAAAAAGTAGACCCAAATTCATGTTCAGCTCCCCGTGACCACAGTAAGTTTTGTGAAGCTGAGCTAAGTGTATGGCAGGAATCAGCAGGAGCCAAAGTCCCATGGAACATCTCCTGGGGCACAGCACCAGGACACCTCCCCTTCTTGTACACCCTTGCTCACTGAGATATTCTGTCCCGCCAGGAGACATGCTGAGAGAGAAAGAGGTAGACAAGCATAGACTCAAACCCAAGGTTTCAAATGTCTAAAACTGTGTGAGATGAAGCCCTGAGCATGGAATGTGAAAAGAAAAGCCTGGTGACTTAGTTATTTCTCTCTCACATTTACCGATGGACTTACTGCTTTTCTTTCAAAGATTCAGTACACGGCTGTTATAATGAAATACAGTATATATTTATTTTCCTTTCATCATCTTTCTTTTCCATTTAGCAAGCACATTGAGAATCAGAGGGAAGAGATAAACAAAAATAAACTAAAACCAAAGCAAAATTTGTTTTATTCCTATCAACAATCTGATACAATCTTAAATCTGAGAAACCAAGCAAATCTTATTTCATTTACCCACTTAGTTAATAATTACAGTTCCTAAATAATAAGACATTCTGTAGCCTGAAGTCCTCATTCTGAGTATATATTTATATTAGCAGTTAAGTATACTTTTCATGGGCAATTAAGGCATTATTCATTCCTAGCTGTTCACAGACATCTCAGGAGGGAATGGGGAGAGAAGGAATTGTAAAGTCATGAGGATAATAACAGCCAAGGACCCTTTCCTCTTCTTGTGATATTGATTTTCAGAATATAAACAGAGGCACAGAATGCTGGATCTTGGTAATATACCTATTTTAAATGCCAGTTGTTGAGTAAATAGACCTCTGTGGGGATATGTTTGTTTGAAAAGTCCTTTGGGATTAGAGAATATTAGCCCGGCATTCAGCCTGAGACCTATTTTGTGAGGCGTCTTTGTTATTTTGTCAGCTTTCTAAAGGCCTTTATGATAGGTCCCAGCCCTGGTGATATTTATTCAAGTAAACCTAAGAATAAGAGTTAAGATGCAGCTGTTCCAACATTGTGGACATCTTTGGGTCTCAGTGTGTTTCAGCTCGACCCTGAAGTGCAGGACATCTCAGAGCAGACTAACAAAGTATTCACACTCAGGCCTTCAGTATACCACTTAGCCACTTTCCACAGTCAATACCTTTTACTAATTAATTCTGGCCCTGTATCATTTTCCTCAGACACATGAACTAGAGAGTTATTTACTTTCCACCAGTTCACACGGAAGGCCCCAGTTTCGAACAGGGCTGATCCTGGCGCTTGCTTGCAGCCCTGCATTCTGCCCTTCCTCCCAGGAGCAGAGGGTTTATATTTTTGTATTTTCCAGCCAAAGAAAATAAAGTCGTTCCCTGCCAAACAGGGCATCCTCTAGCTCCCTGACTCTCAACGTTGCCACATCGG
>NW_009218615.1:28575-152200 GCF_000690835.1 Fulmarus glacialis
GCTAGACTGATCTTCCCTCGCTTGCTATCAAACTGGGTTAGTGAAGCCATGTTTATTAACAGTAGTTAATAAAAGGCAGCTCTGGGTTTTTGCTGTGCCTCCCATTAAGTGTTGGACTTTACCAGCTAACCTGAGTCAAAATGCATCTATTCACTGATTTCATCCTGTATCGGCTAATTCAGACCATAGGAGACATGATGTAAAATCCTAACGTGAACGTGGCCATGTGCTAACCCAGAGCTAGTTGTCACCAAACAGACTCTTTTTCTCAGCTTGAGTATTTCATCAGGCCCTTGACATATGGAAGAAGTTGACTTTTTTTTGTCATTTGGATGTGCTTATGGTGTCCAATGTGGTAAAAGCAAAATATATTGTTAAAACCTGCAGTAAGCCCGACTGGAAGTAGGGCTTCTCCACTTAATGTACCTACTCTTTCATATATCGCACACTAGATAAATGAAATGGCAAAAATACAAAATCGATTTTTGTAACAAAGAACATTATCTGAACTTTAGTACTATTTGGTGTCACGCGGTGACTGAAAATCACAGGAGCACAGCAAACATGGGCATCCAGAGCAACCTCGGAGGGGAAAACCAGAAAGCAAGGAGTCCCGTAACAACCCATGTTGCAATCCCACACACTGTTCCTGTCCGTATCTCTCCCTGTTTTATAGACAAAGGGAAAAAGGAACCTTAAAATCCCCCAGAGCCTACACTCTCTCAAGGGTAGAAGTCTACTGAGGCCACGAATACCACTGCGGTGAGCACCGTGAAATCACGCGTATAATGGACAAGACTGGGGAGACACCGCTGCAGAAATAAGCAAGCCAGCCATGGCTCTTAATTTCTGGGACCTGGTGTGAGGTTGACTTAACGTTACAGTTGACTTAATGCTACTTGTTACAGTAGTAGTACTTGTAACAAGTAGTAGGCATTATAAAAGACTCTGTTCCCATTGGGAAAATACTTAGGGCGTGTGAAAAATAAAGGCCTAAGCCTAAGCAAATGATACTTAATTGGGGAGAAACGGGTAGCTTCAGTTGGTAATTCATTCAATCCTAAAAAAGGGGTGAAAAATATGCTAGAATAGATCAAAATCAGATATCTAACTTCAGGCACCTAGGGCTTAAGCATCTAAATAACTTTAAAACTCTGATTTCCCTGCGCCCATGGTATTGGAAGGCTCGTGATATTTCCCCGTGTGTATGTCTCATGGGTGTGCTCAGTAAATGAGTACTTGGAAAGCGTTTTGTACTCCCTGTGCAGAAGAAACTACCTTCCCCAAGTGTTATCATGAACATCCAGTCTCCCGCCCTGTATTTGGAGAGTGTGGTGTTTCATTTCAATCGCAAACCCACAGCTGCAGCGTTGTTTGTTTCCACAGGTGGATTTGAAGTAGATGCCGTCTTAATCACTGAACCTGACCATGAGAAATCATGGACCCCTATTCCAAAGGCAAGATCTTCCACAAACACAGGGCTTGCTCTGGGAAGGCGTTTCTCAGAGCAGAACACAGATGGATTGTAGGAACAGACAGAAACCCACTGTTAGCGAAGCCGAAGAGAAAAACCTGGGCAGAATCCAGAACTTAACTCAGGTAAATAAAATGGTACATTTCTATGAAGAGCTTCATGAATAAGCAAAGATTTTTAAAATAAATCCTTTCTGGAAGTTACAGCTTACAGTATTCTCTTCCAGGAATGATACTATAAGACGCAAGCATTACAACTTTGGTATTTTCTCATTAAGTAACTGAACAGAAAAAATAGAGTTGCAACCCAGGCGAGGCTGGGGTTGGAATAGTGCTTACAGTCTGTTCTGCTCTGAGTGCTAACCAAGCGTAGATTAGGGTTCATCCCCCTAACCCGAGTTTCCTTAAAAATCAGGTATTGATTCCCAGCTGTTCCCAGCTCCCTTTGTAGGCATGGGAACAGGCAGAAGGTGCCCTGCCATGGGAGGTACCTGTCTTTGGGGAGATCATCTCTTTCCGTTGGCAACACAGGGAGCCCAGCCCTGACTGCCCACTGAATTTGTAGGCAGCAAAACTTTGGGAATTCCACCCAGACTGCACCCTCCCCGGCTCTGGGGCCAGGGCTCTGCTCCCTCCTTCAAGAAAAACATATGTAAGTAGTCGTTCAACATGAGCACATACCTGGAACTCAGTGGAAATTAGGGGGATGAGGAAGTGTGTCACTTAAACGCATAGTGCATGAATATGCAGGGCAGGGGAGCGTGGAAAAACAGTCTTTTACATTTGTTTAGGTTAAAAAATGAGTTTGGACTTGTCCACAGTCACTTTCTCTGAATATTCAACAGCTGAACTATGCTAGCATGAATGTTTGTTGACAGCAAATGTTCAGCTATTTCGTGAAAGCAAATTTGGAAGTTTAAAATGTGGGTTGTATTCAAAAGTCAAGTTACTTTCAGCGACCAGAGCTTTGTGTTGCTTCATCTTTGTACAGGGCTAATGCTGCCAGAATGAAGGAACAATAATTCTTTCATGAGATCACCCAGCAAATATAAGTATCATATTCATGGACTATTCATACAGCAACAAATAACAATACTTCAAGCTCAGATCATCTCTAATATAATTACAGCACTGCACCTCCCAACCACTGCCTCTCAATTCTGGTCATGTTGACTATTTCCGTGCAGAATTTTTTACTGGTGTCTACATAAAAGAGAGAGTCCTCTCCCTGTGGGTCAATAGGGAGAACTAATTAATAATAATAAATCTAACCCTTAGAATGTAAATGTGTCTGCCAGTAGATTATTAAATTCCACAACATCGTCATTTTGTGCTACACATGACTTCCTGAAAGCAGCTCTCTATAGACCTCAGTGGGCCAAATCTGTCTCAACAGCGTATCTCAAACATTGATAAAGGCTTTTTTCATATTGCTAAACTGGTTTTGATCCACGTAGAGGCGTCTGCACTAATACAGTAATAATCTTAGGCTTTTTCTGTGGTTCATAAAGGCAGTGGAGTGCAGAGGATGGATGTGATATTGGAAGATGCCTCTATCTCTCCTTTAATTACAGAGACACCATGCGGGCTAACCGAAACCCTCATCACTCTACCAGGAGTAAGGTATATAAAGCAATTTGGGACTTTCCTCATAAAGTCATCAACTTCAGGTTCCAGAACAAGTAAAACTCCTTCATTTATCTGCACGTATTTCCCCAGCTCCTGCCAAACCCAGAATGACTGGCTTGCAGAGGGCAAGCCAGAGCATGCAGTCGCACTCGAGGGTGCTCTGTGCTGCTAAGTGCGTGAAAGAGCGGGGCTCTGGTGGCACCAAAGCAGCTCAGAGCTTTTGCTCACGTTTTTTTTGAGTTTCAGTATCCACACACACACACTTTCCTTTGCACCACATGGTGCAAACCATGAGGGATTTATTCTCACAAACAACACAAGTGAGTGCTGCTTTGCTTCGCAATGGCCCCTGGCAGGCGGTCGCTGCAGAGCAGGGGATGCTCCTTTCTGACATCCCCCCTCATTCATCGGCTCCCCCCAGCACGTGATGCTGCTGTCCTCGATTTCTCCCTGTCTTCTGGGCTTGGGGCTCTTACCCTGCGTCTGGCAGGATTTTTGATGATTTTTCTGGAGACGGTCTCCTTGACCCATCCCTCATGTCCAAGGATGGGAAGATAACACTTTGCCATTAAGTTTTCCTCGGGGGTATGGTTGCTGCCAGTCAACTTCTGCTCCTGAAAAGGACCTTTGCCAAGGAAAATTTCTAAATACACCCTATAAAACTTAAGACCACTCACTCTTGCACTGCTTATCCCAGTTGTCTGCCTGTGTTTTCTAGATCATTACATCTTCTTTATCCCTTTCCTAAGACAGAAGCTTTTTGCTACTAACAGAGTGCATGAAATATCCATTTCCTAGATGAGGTTGAGTGACTTTGATGTCATCCCAGAGTAACTTCGCCAAAGTCAAGTCAGAGAAGGCACCAAGTTTAGATCAGGTCTGCAGGCTCTTTGAAATACAGAAGCAAAATTTATTTTCACAAACACTTAATAACATTTTTCCTCTTTCCAAAACCCAAGTTTTTTTTTTTTTTTTTAGCCAAACCTTTATAAAGATTAGGTCAGGTCTGAATTTCAAAGACAGTATAAAGCACCACTCCCAAAATTGTGCCTAGAAATGAACAGACAGATGCCCCAGACAGATGCCCAAGGCTCCATACCTGGCAGGAAGGAAGCTGTGGGTAAAATGCTCCCAAGAAAAATACTAAATAGTTAGACTTGGATATTGCTATGGCATGTCCACAGAGACATTGTATTGCATAGCTCTACAACAGAAAATATATCTACAAAATATGTAATGTATATGTACATCTCAATTCATAGAATCATAGTTCCAACCCCCCTGCCGTGGGCAGGGACACCTTCCCAGGTGCTCAAAGCCCCATCCAACCTGACCTTGAACACTTCCAGGGAGGGGGCATCCACAACTTCTCTGGGCAACCTGTTCCAGTGCCTCACCACCCTCACAGTGAAGAATTTCTTCCTTATATCTAATCTAAATATACTGTCTTTCCGTTTAAATCAAATACCCCTTGTCCTATCGCTACATGCCCTTGTAAAAAGTCCGTCTCCAGCTTTCTTGTAGGCCCCCTTCATGTACTGGAAGGCTGCTATAAGGTCTCTCTGGAGCCTTCTCTTCTCCAGGCTGAACAACCCCAACTCTCTCAGTCTGTCTTTGTAGGAGAGGGGAGGAATCACCTCTCTTGACCTGCTGGTCATGCTTCTTTTGATATAGTCCAGGATACAGTTGGTTTTCTGGGCTGCAAGCACACATTGCCGGGTCATGTTGAGATTCTCATCTCCCCAAGTCCTTCTCCTCAGGGCTGCTCTCAATCCATTCTCCACGCACCCTGTATTTGTGCTTGGGATTGTGCCGACCCACGTGCAGGACCTTGCTGAACTTCATGAGGTTTGCATGGGCCCACCTCTCAAGCCTGTCAAGGTCCCTCTGGGTGGCATCCCTTCCCTCCAGCGTGTTGACCACATCACACAGCAAACTTACTGAGGGTGCACTCAATCCCACTGTCCATGTCACCAACCAAGATGTCAAACAGAGCTGGTTCCCCCCCCCAATACTGACCCCTGAGGAACGCCACTCATCACTGGTCTCCACTTGGACATCGAACCGTTGACCGCAACTCTTTGAGTGCGACCATCCAGCCAATTCTTTATCCACCGAGTGGTCCATCCATCAAATCCATGTCTCTCCAATTTAGAAACAAGGGTGTCGTGCGGGACAGTGTCAAATGCTTTGCACAAGTCCAGGTAGATTACGTCAGTTGCTCTTCCCTTACCCACCAATGCTGTAACCCTGTCATAGAAGGCCACCAAATTTGTCAGGCATGATTTGCCCTTAGTGAAGTCATGTTGGCTGTCACCAACTACCTCCTTATTTTCCATGTGCCTTCGCATAGTTTCCAGGAGGATCTGCTCCATGATCTTGCCAGGCACAGAGGTAAGACTGACTGGCCTGTAGTTCCCAGGGTGTTCCTTTTTATCCTTTTTAAAAATGGGGGTTATGTTTCCCCTTTTCCAGTCAGTGGGAACTTCACCGGACTGCCATGACTTTTCAAATATGATGGATAGTGGCTTAGCAACTTCATCAGCCAGTTCCTTCAGGACCCGCGGATGCATCTCATCAGGTCCCATGGGCCCGTGCACCTTCAGGTTCCTTAGATGGTCTCGAACCTCATCTTCTCCTACAGTGGGCAGTTCTTCATTTTCCCGGTCCCTGCCTTTGTCTTCTGCGACTTGGGCGGTGTGGCTTTAGCACTTGCCGGGGGAGAATGAAAAAAAGTCATTGAGCACCTCAGCCTTCTCCATATCCCAGGTAACCAGGTCTCCTGTTTCCTTCCAGAGAGGGCCCACATTTTCCCTAGTCTTCCTTTTATCACTGATGTACCTATAGAAAATTAAAAAATAAATCTTTATGGTTTTAGAAAATCCTCGCTACATTCAGTCCTCTGTCATGACACTACCTTTTCCCACAGAGATGCTGTAAGAAATGACTTAAAGTGAGACTTCACTCCACGTACAAAGGACCACTATGCAGAGCACTTAACGTCCTGCTGCAAACTTCCTCATCAGGGTGCATCTCTTGCCAGGTATGTTTTTACTGCAGAAAGTAGTAAGTTAGTTCTCTTTTAAGTGGTACATATATACACATAAAGCACAGTTGCCCTGCATCCAGCCAAATCTCAATGTCTGGAAACATTTATGTCTTTGCAAGTGGTCCAGTTAACTGGAGCGGGCTAAGAGTGCTCATGTGGTCACTTACTGCAGCCCAGCTCCCAGACAGCAATTCATTGAGCTGCGCTGTCTTCTCTGCTTGCAATCGTGTGAACACACTGCCAGAAGTATTTCACTTCTGCACCTTATTTCAGGAGCCTTCCATGCGCATTTTCTTTTGCACTGTACCCAGTTTTTATTAAAACTTCTTTGGCTGGAGCTGAACCCATTTAACTTGATCAGGTCAGATCAATAAATTACAGGGCTGTTTCTGACAACTCAGAAGAAAGCATGTGGGAAACGTTCCTTTTTGAAGCAATCGGTAGGAAGTATCCCAGACACACAGATGGAGAGCATGTGTCCACTGAAATTAAACGGAGCTGGGGCTATGCACCCAGAACAAAACACTCAGCCCTTTAGTAGTGGAAGGCCGTTAAAAGAGCTTGGTGATGACACTCCTGCAATCTAATATATCCATTGATGATATACACTTATTTCAACCACCTAATGAAATTGGGTGGTTTTATTACTTTATTGCTTTCTTGAATTTAATAACATATGAAGGAAAAATTAAATGACCATTTTCTCCATGGTGGAGTCTCTGTTTTCAATTGGTATCTTGTTTCATTCATTTTCTTCGTGTTTAAATGCTGTTCTACCCCCCTATGCTGGCAAAGTTTGAACAAATATACAACCCACAAAACCTTATGAAAAGAGTTTCTGGTTTCCAGTCAAATCTTATTGAACCCGGTAAAAAGCCACCTCATGGAAAGATTCAGGAAATCTCTTAAGCACGGTCATACGTCCATCCTTATTCAGAAAAGCCTTTAAGCATGTGCTTAGCTACACTTCATTGGGAATTAAGCACATGCTAAAATTCTTTCCTGAAAGAAGTGCCCTTTGGTCCACCACCTACTTGCAAATGATTGGTGTCTTCATCACTCAGCCACGTAGAACCAAGTTTCGCTATGGCAGATGCCAAACCGCTAATTGACCAATGGCTCAATGAGGCGCCTGGGCATCTAGTTTTTTAAAACTAAAACTCTCTGAATATCAGGGGACTGCGGGTTTACTCCTAAAACACAGGCCAACTTACTACCAGCAAAAGGAAAAGGCAAAATAAATAAATATTTCCTTGAAATATTGAATATAGAGGGGGCAGTAAGGGATGGGATAAATCATGTTTTTCTTGTTTGCCATCTTCGATGCTCATAAATATGGGGTGTTCCTGAAAACAACCACTCTCCCACTTAGGGTTTGCCATAGCCGTGGACCTCTCCTCTATCATTAAAATGAGACAAACACTTGCTATGTCCCATTGCACAGGGGACACCTGAGGAAGTGTGCAGATCATCTGCATTGTGTGCAGTTGACTGAGGAGCTAACAATGTTTAAGTCCAGAAGACGAGAAATGGTTCAAAATACGTGTTATCCTGAGCTGCCACACCTTGTCCCCTTTTACCTTTATTTTCAGAACTACCTGCCCCTCTTCATTGCTTTTAGTACCTCAAATTGGTGCTTTGGGCCACTCTTGCACCCAAAGGCTCAAATCTGAAATGGACCATTCCTGGACAAAATGCTCATGTACCCAGCTATAGGGGAGATGCTGAGGGTTTTTTTGTGTTTTTCCCTACTTGCACACCTCGGGGGAACAGTAAATCCGTCGTTAGTGCCATTGCACATATTTCAGCAATAAAGTACTTAATGCACTGCAACAGAAATGAGAATCTAATAGCGTTAAAATCAGTTTGTCACAGAAGGAGCTGGCAGGCTGCCCTGCTCACTGAAACAACAAATTGACATCAGTTACACTCGCAAACGAATTAGTCCAGCAGCCAAGGGCTCCCAGAGGCCTGAGTATAAGGCATAGCTGTGAAATGGCACGTGGGAAGGTTATAAATTAATTTATCATCTTGCAAAAAGCACCAAAATAATCAACATCTTGTAACCTTTAGCAATATTTTGGAAAATGTGATTCTTGCACACCCACAAGCTTTTTGGAGCCATTTTTCCAAAGCTGGAGGCCAGCTTATTCGTGGCAGTTGGTGGCCTACAGGGCTCCTGATCTGCAGACAGGAAGCACTTATTTGTATAAAATACACTGAATTAAATCCATATGGGAGAACTGTCAAATCTCAGTTCTTGGGTGCCTGTCCCAGGAATCTCCAAATTAGGCAGGACACTACAGGTGACTGAGGTTAGCAAGTCTGCAACGGAGAGCAAAGACAAGGCTTTGGTAAAATAAGCAGGATGAAAAATAATTTCAGAGCTAGACCGTTTGTATTGGGTACTCACATGGATAGGAATTAAATTGTGCTTCCCAATATCTGTGATATTTCAGTTTGGAAAAATAATGGAGAACGTCCTGGACCAAGAGCAGAACGTCCCAAAAGCCTAAGTTACTTGTGAGCCCCCAGCCTTCACTTCTCCCACTCCACATCTGTGGCTTTTCCTGCTTCATGGTCTCCATGGGCAGAGCCTCACCTATTCCTTTGGATGTGAGAATCTGGCACCATCAAGGCTTTTCCTTTTTCTGAGGTCAAAAGAAGGGAAGTTTAATTAACACAGGCAAGCCTGCAAACTCATACCCAGTCCTTCCTATGGGATGTGAGCTGTGTCTTCTGCTCACTCCTTCCCTGTGGAAAGGAGACGCTGAAGATCATGAAGATAAATGTCTTCCGCATGTGATGGGTTTGAAATGCTTTTTAAGGTTTAGATATGCAATTCTGTCGCTAGGCACCAACTGAGCCATGGTAATGGTTGTGTGTGCTTTCTATGGCTGCTGCAGATGACAGCTTAAATACACTGGTTTAGGACTTGCTGAGGCTTAAGCTGATGTGTTTTACCTCCTCTTCACTGCAGGTTAACAGCATGGTCACGGCTCTCTGTTGTGCCTCAGCTGACATGCTGGGACTTGGGAGATGCAGCTGCTTCACTGATTATTACTCCTGGACATGACTACTTGATTGGGGTTTTCACCAGTATCTTAGTCAGGATTCTCCTGATCCTGACTTGGGGGACAGACACTGGCTCCTGGATATGAAAGAAGAAAGTACTTCAAAGCTAAGAAAATCTTTCCAGCCCCCTGAGAGCCCAGCTTTGGGAACTTCAAGATTAGCATTCAAACTTGCCATGAGCTGCAAAGGGAACCTAGAAAAACATCTGACAAAGACGCACCTGGCAGCTAAAACTCACAGCTCCAATAGATACCAATAATTGTGGGCTCTCCACCTGGCTCCTAGGAGATAGCCACCTTATCGTCTCTGTCCCTCAAGCTCCTTCCCTATACATCTTGTCTCTACAGGCGCCTGCTACCTTTTCTTTCAGAAATGGCCTATGGTATGTTCAGCAAAGCAAGTGTTGCCCATTTCTGTTTAGCTTTGAAGTCTGCTGCTTCTATTTCAGACTTGAGGGAGGGCTTGTGCACTCAAACACTTGCTTAATTTTTCCAGCTGTACCATATGGTCTAATAAAAATGAACACCTCATTCCGTTAATCTTGCCCTGTTGTCCTATGGATATTCACACTGAGAGAGCTGTTGTATCCGTCTGGATCAGGAAAAACGTGCACCTGTAAAAAGTAATACTCTACCTAGGGCAGGTGTCAGAGATTGCGTCTCTGTGACATTACCAAGCTTGTACAGCAACCAAAAATTAATCTTTTAATGTATGCATACAATTTTCAAAATAAAGTGATTAGAAAGGTCCTCAACTGTTGAACCACAGGGCAGGGAAAGGCCTCAAGAAGCCAGCTAGTCTGTATCTGGTTGTCCAGTATCTGTTAAAAGCAGGTCATTCCCCACAGGTTTGCCTGTCCTGTCCTTAAAGCCCTTTGGTGACAGAACATATGCAGCCTGCCCAAACAACCCAGACCAGTGCATCCTTTTCCTTAGAAAGACTATTTTAACCTGAAAAGATGTGTTGAGTCTTTACTGACCTAATTTAAATCCACAGGTTGTCATAGTCACCACTGCAGTTTTCCACAAATGATATCTTTGCACAGCACTCGTTTAATGTAAACTTTTGCTCTTCTTTGTAGGTTAAGCAGTTCCTTTTCTTGCTTTTTTTCACTGGGAGAAAAAAGTCTTAGCCATGTGGGACCTAACCCTTGATCGCAGGTTGGGAGATCAATAACTCATGCATGAGACCACTGGGACTGCTACACACAATTTATGACTTGGATTAGTAAAATCTGTTGAAGTTCTCTCTATGCCAAACTCTCTTCTATGGAAGCTACACTCTTGGACAAATTTTCATGTTCAGTAATTGAGGAAAAATCATGTCATCATTGGAGGGACTCAGTTTGGTGCATCTTAGCACAGGCAGCAGAGCACTACAATACGCTATACGGATGGATTTAATGCTGACAATATAAATAGGACACCGATAGGGATATCCTTCCTTTTAATGTCGCATAAGTGAGAAAGGTGATCTGCACATTTCTACAATCAGGCAATGTTGTCCGTTTCCTGATTCGGGTGCCAACTCTGCATTTAAATTCCAACCATATTGTTACAGTCCCTTAATTTTCGTAGACTGAAGCTCTTACAGTGCCACACAGGGAAAATATGTAGCACAGATGTGTTTGCTGTTATGAATTTTTCTCTTTCTTTTTTTTTTAGAAATAGCTGTAAAATAAAATAATAAAACCACTCCAAACAATCCATACTCCGACTAAAATTAAATCCATCTCTCTCTTTGGCTGGTTGCAGAGCTGTAGTGCTAAACTTGGGAACACTCCTGCCACCTATTTGCAATGTAATTAGAGTTCATTTGAAGTCTGATGGAATTTCACTCCTATTCCAAAGGACGTCAGTTGCAATAAATGACTTCCTTGGACCAAAGAAAAGCTATTCCAAAAATTAAATAGCAAAGGGCAACTATGCTGCAAGCATCTGAGAGGGGTCTAGCTTGCTCAGCTTATTATGGATGGAATGAAACTGCCATTAAAAGCAGCTCTAGAGCATCTGCTCAGAGGAACTTGTCCTATAAAGTGTTCAGCTTGTTGCAGTTATTCTTTCTCTCTGTGTCACTAATTTTGAACAGCAGGATAAAGGCAGTTGGAGGACACCACCACAGCAGGCACAGAAATACTTGTCAGAATAATTCCCTGCATTGGGAGGATGAGCTAAAAAGGCACAGGGCCAAACTTGGCTTGTATTAATGCCCTTGTTAGCACATGACTTACAGAAAAACACCAATGATGCTTGAATGTGATCCTTCTGTCACAGAGCCGCTCCCAGTACACCAGCAAACCCAACAGAAATGCTGTTTCCAGGAATGACACTGCAAATTAGCCAGTCCCTGCCATCATTTTCCATTGGAATTTGTTGCATAAAGTAGGAAAGATGTGAATTCCTTTAGGTTCTCTCCAGATCTGGGGTGTCACTATTGTTTTATGTGACTATAGCATGTGTATCGTTTTCTGCCTTTTTTTGACAAGAGAATTATTATGATCTAATGGAATGCCCTTTGCAAATTTCTATTCATCCCTTCATCCAAAAAGGTATTTTTATATCCCTAAAAGGTGAATTAAATATTCCTCATAGACATACATGATATATTCTATATAGTTTACAGACATCTACATGCTTACAGTAAGCATATGCCTATATGTATATAACTGCCAATCAGTATTGAGTTAGCATGGGAAACAGAAAGTAAATAGATTTTTATGCCAGCATTAGTGTGCGTACCTGACAGTTATACAAGTTTAATACGAAATATTGTATTAGACCCTACCACAGCTAGCAGGCTTAAGTTTATTGTACCAAAAGAAAGCTACATACACTGTTCAGGTTCCCTGGTATTCATGACATCCTTTCTCATATGGTTTCATGCCTTTTTTTTGGTGAAGCTTCATTCAATGCAGCTTGGCAATTGCAGTCGTCATGGTCCCATTCACTTAATAGGGTGATGACAGTTTGCATCTGCAGAGGATGCATCCCAGGAGAAACTTCTTTTGGAGTAAAGTATTAACGTGACCAGAGTTTATCAGGAAAACCTTCATAAGCAAGTGTAATGCCTAACAAGATGTACGTATTGCATTGATTTTCCACTTCACTGAATGAAGTGAGTGACTACACCAAATACAATTTCTTTTACAGTATCTGGAACATACTTAGCTGTGTCATCAGAAGTAATCTTTAAGAAAATGAAGACTTTACCATAGCTATTAAAAATGTAGCAATAAAACCAAAAATCTTATGAGGTGGTGAAATAAGTGGTCATAATTCATTTTTATGAGAAGACAATATAGTGAAGACAGAGCCAGACTCTTCCTAGAGGTGCACAGTGGGCAAGAGGCCATGGCAACAACTCACAAGAGCAGAAATTCCAGGTAGATATTGTGAAAAAATTTCTCAGTGAAGGTAGTCAGGCATTCGAGCAATTTGCCTAGTGAGATTGTGCAATATCCATCCTTAAGGATATTCAAAACTCAGCTGGAGTAGGTCCTGAGTAACCTGATCTAAGATAGCTCTTTTTTGAGCAAGTGGTCAGACTATGTGATTTCAAAAGTCTCTTCCAACATACATTATTCTGCTTCCATGACTCTGTGATAAGATTTACATAGTTCACAGGAGTAAAATAGCTTTGTTGTATTCCCAGTTCTTAGGCAGACTTCTCCGACAGGGATGGGAAAGCCATGGGAATTCTCTGCTTTAGTTTTTCTACCTGAAAAATGGAAACTAAAATATTCATCTAATCACAGCGGCATTTGTGTAGTGTACACCATCATTGTCTGCCAAGTGCTTCAGGTCCTTAGAGGACTGTGATCATACACATATTTAAACACATTCTGAATAGCCATTAAATGGTAAGAGCAACACTGGAACTTGTTTTTAGAAATAATACTTGGCCGTTGGCAATTGGTTTATAATTCCGGAAAATGTACTTGTAAGTATTGCCTAGAGAGCTGGGACAAGCTAGGGTTGCCTGTGACGTGTCTGGGAAGTTTGTGTTATCCAGAAGAGGTGATTTTCATGCCTTCACATGCCGCATTACATCAAGCCTGCTTGAAACCTGGTGTGAAAGGTGCCAAATGAAGCCAAGACCTGTCCTTCGACAAGTAATGGAGTTCCCATCATTTGGAGTACATGACTGGCCTCTAAGCTTATTTTGTTTCTGGTCCTTGACTGAAGAGACACTTTAAAATCGGAACATCAGTAGGTGACCAACAATGAATCTCAAAAGGGGAGCAGAGGAGAGTGAAGAAAGACTGAGTTTACTTACACACAGCTACCCTGGCTCACTTCTACAGGGCAGGTATTTGCACAGGCTTAAGTTCACCTCACTCCAGAAGAGGCACAGAGAGCACTTGAGAACTACTTAGATCCTTAAAATAGGACTTAAGTGGGACTTAAGGGCTGTTCCAGCCATCTGTACAGATGGGAATGCCACCTACAAAGAGCAGCGTGGCCCAGACAAAGACCTGTTCATGGGAGAGCCCACAGATAATGAATAACAAGAGGTTTGAATGTAGCTGAGACCTATAATCGACCAGAATAGGAAAGAGATGTTCAATGCTCTAGCGGGACTCTGCATCCAGACCATTTTAAGTATGCATGTATGTGTGTGCGTGTGTGCGTACACGTATATAAGAAGAAGAAAACACTTACAAAACATGCATACACACACTAAGTGATTGTTGTGATTTCCTTAGCATGCTTGGGAAGGTTGAATGAAAAATAACGTCAGACTTGTTCTGTATTCAGCTGTGGAGGACAAGAAATGCTGCTGCTAATAAAGGCAGATTTGGCAGCTGCGGAGCCTTGGCAAGGATACAGAGTTCCTTCGCGAGCTACTGAATAGCTCCAGCTGTGCAGAGTTTGAAATGTATCTTGAAAGCACTGAAAGACAGCTGTCCTGCTCCACTGCCCCGCTTGCCTGGCTGAGAGAGGATGAGAGCGTTTTTAATTGCAAGCTTATGCTGTACTTTGGGTTCTCCCCCTGCCTATTCTCCCTTTTCCTGGTGCAATAACATAAAAGGAAGAACTTCTCCATGGGACAGCCAGCAGATACGGTGTGACACAAGTCAGCCCAATGCAGGATGAAACGTACTGCAGATTTGATCTAGGTCCTGTTGTTGGCAGAGGGAAAGACTGCTGCCAGAGGCATGCTTTGCATTACAGGACGGTTTTGATATTCACCCGGCTCAGTCAATTATATGGATCCTTTGTTGTTCTACTCCACCAGGGAGATAAGATGAAACTTTTTTTTTGTACTGTGTTCGCAATGAAGTTAGCAAAGCGGGAGGAAAGAGTGGTGCACCACAGTCCTTTGTGTCCCGGTGGAGGAAGGTCTTTTGACTCCTGAAAAAATGTTAGTGCTATTTAACAGGGAAGCGATCTTAGAAGTGGCGGCTGTGTCCCCCTCTATGCCAGGAAAAGCCCAGGACCATCACTGCAATGCCTTTCAGAGTGTGCTCAGCTCTGCGTGAAATGCAGTCGGCAGGATGAACCATATACTTACATTAAATATAAGCTCAGTTGCCAAAAGGCTAAATTAGGGCTTAACACTTTCTCGGTCAAGTGGCATATATATTGGCCACCAGTTAAGTTTTCCTCACCCTTATTTTTCAGCTTCCTCAGACCATTGGAGAGGGCACAGCTCCCACTCTCACTGCCATCCCACCACACAGCCCCACAGTGCAACAAGCTGTTTGCCTCTGCTCTTTCCACTGAGACACCGTTGAGAAACCTCGATGGTCTGATGGTTCTTCGAATTTCCACATGCAAGCTTATTTATGACCTTTCATTTTCTTTTCTTCTTGTGCCAATGTTGTTTCAAATAGCTCTTCGTCCTTCAGGTGCTTCCCTGAAACGTTTTGCCCAGGTGAGTGGATGTGTGGGCACATGTGCATGTGCACACACACGGTGAAAACTGATTTATTTCTATAGAGACCTGTCAGCCTTCATTTCTCTAACTAAACAAAGCTGATGAATGTCTGTCCAGGCAGACCTTTCCCTCCTGGTTTTGAAGTCAATGAAAAGTTGTCCACAGAGGAAAACCACGTTTTGGTGACTCAGTGCCTTAGATAGCCCTTCTTAAGGCACACCGCTATTTCACAGCAGGGAGTCACCACCTGGGTGCCAGGAGCCAAGCAGGACAATCTGGACAGCTCTAAACAATTGCCAGGAGAGTCACTCTGGAAGGACTACAGTGAATCAAATGCCTTGTTTTACCCAGATAGAGGTGGGAAATTTTGGTCATGTTGTTCATTACCACCTCGAACCAATTTTTCCAGCAAAAAAAAAGTGTCAACAAGCCAAAAAAATTAGCTATTATTTCGCAAAAATACAACAAAAGGATTTTTCTGGGACTTTTCTTTCTTTTTCTTCTTGCTCACCGACCCTCAAGATAAGGGCAAACGTGTTGTTGCAGCCAAGGCTGTCCTTTGAAGTGACCTATAAGGTCAAAACTAGGGTTTGGTTTGGGGCAGCAGGTAGATGGAGGGGTCATGGGACTGGGGGGGGTGCACTAAGCTAAAAGTGGAGTTGCTGGAAGATAAAATAGGGAGTTGAAAGGAATCCTGGGGAATGTGCCAGTTTAATTAGAATTCTGTTAGGGTTAGAAAAAAATGCATTAACATGTTGTTCCTTAAGCATTGGGGCTTAGGGAATATTTCTTGGGCTTCCTGTGGCTCCCTTCCATGTGGATTCTCTCATGTCAAATAACTATACTGAGCTCACACTGTGACCTTTCCCACTAACTTAGTCTCTGTCCTGTACCCCACTGCTAATTTTCCTGAATATTTTAAAACACAATATTGTGATGCCTTTCCCCTTCCATCAAATTGCACTGAAATCAGCCAACAGTCTCAATAATTGTTAAATGGAGGTAAGCCTGACAGACAAACAACTACAGCACAGCTGCATAATCCTCATTTCCTCAGGAAATGAAGCAAAATATTACAAAGAGTGTCCATGTATTAAAGCTATGTAATATTTTAATAAGAAGGATGTAGATGTTCCCCCATTGAGACCTTACTTGGCTTTTAGGCTGGCCTTTTTGTCTTTCTTTCACTTTCCTCTGAAGATTAAGAGCTTGATCACAGCTGGAGATGGGAAGCATAGATTGCCTGAAAGCATCAAGTCATACCAAACCACGTCTGAGTATCATATACACCTGGTTAAACTCACTGCCAGGTGCTGGGTCTGGGAGGAATTTCTTGCCTGCCTTTGCAGAGTGCAGGATTGTCCCCTTCCTACCCTCATCTGTGTGTTTTCATTTAGGGAATTCCCTGATATTGCTAGGGCTCAACACATCTCTCTTGCTCCCCTGTGGCAAGCCATTGCTCCAGAGACTTGAAGAAACTCCAATACTGAGGCTCTGGCATTTTTTGGTACATATTGGTATGGACAGTATGGACCTACTGTGTATTGCAAGATCACCTGCATCAGCAAGAAGGAGGACTTGGTGATTCAGTTGGTCCCTTCAGGGACAAAGTTCTTAAGAGTTTTGCTGGGGGATTTACAATTGTGTCCATGGCTTGTCTCTTTACTCTTTAAACTGAATGGTGACAAAGCATGGGCTCAAACACTCTTCCCCAGCAAGTACCAGGGACCTTCCCAGTTGGTAATTTAAATCAGGTGACTCTGGGTTTCAGAGTGAAGAGATTATAGCTGAGTAAATTAATTATGAGGATTAAATTAATTTTTTTAAATTAAATTAGTTCTATTTTGTTGCCTCGTTAAATCAGCTCCACGTCTTTTGAGATGCATTTGGTTGTATGCTACTATTTACTAATATTCTTGTTAATGATTTAAATTGCAGCTATGCTCAAGAAGTTTGACATGTTTTCTGGAAATAGAGGCAGGAAATAAAAGCCTTATTCTGAAATAGATGAGGTGGAGAGGAAAAGAGCACAACATATAAACATCTTGTTGAGATACAAATAGCACTATTAGCAGTGTCATGGTAAATTAGAGGATCTGCAACAGCATCATCAAACACAGGTGATGCTTGTAGTCCATTTGACGCTTTAACAGGAACCAGACCAGCGCTTTAGATCTTGCTTGACAGGGCACATGGACCTGTTTCTGCACAGGAAGTCCAACCTAATTAGAGGTGCACCACTAACATGGGTGGGGGAATGTACATGACTGTTTATCTCCAGTTGTTGGTGTATGGAGAAGTATGCTATTAATACAGCTGGTCACTTATTGTTGGCTACCTGTTTTATAGGGGCTGCCATAATGGTGACTACCATCTTTTTGGTTGCACAAAGATAAGACTCTGGTGTCCTTGGCAGACTACAGAGAACTCATTTGCTGAGCAAAGTTATAATCTACCTATTGTAGCACAAATGTGGCATTCAAACATCTCATCTTATAGATAACCTCAAGTAATCTAAAAGCTCTATTTTATGGTAGTGTTTCACCATTCCAGTCTGTGGAAGCTGGAAACCAAAAATTTGTCACTAAGTACAACGTTCATCAGACTTGCTAAAAGGTCGGAATAGCATTTTCCAACATCAGATGATGGGCAGCCAGCAAATATAGTGACTTGCTGAGCAGTCATAACTCTGAAACTAAATCAAGCTGGACTGACAGAACTAATATCTTATCTGGGACACCCAGGCCACACGTCCACCCTGCATAATAATGTGCCAGTGGGCCCTCACAGCCTCTTCCTTTCCCCTAAGGAGTGCAATACACACTGTAACTGTCCCTGTAGCACCCTTAAAACAGAGGGGAGAGGATACAACTCCTCTGCTTTAGTTATCAAACTTTAAACTTGACCCTTCACAATTCGGACACATGAATCAAGGTGCATATAGTGGCAGCGTAGTCAGCTTCTCTAGCTAATAGACATGCTGATGGGTCAGTGTTTAGAGGAAAGGGGGACTTCAGTACCTCAGGTAGGAGACTAAAGTTTGGTGGGATGCAGCTGGGCTTGGTTTCCCTAAGACCCTCCAAAGCCAGTGGAGACAAATTGAATCCTCCAGAGGTTCCTTCAGGGGTGTAGCCTAAATTAGGTGCTCTGAAACACTCTCTGGAAGACCCTTTCCTCTCCAGTGGCTGTAGATGGAGTCTAAGGAGCTCAGCCTATTTGTTTGAACACCCAAATTTAGAGGACAGCAGATAGCATGAACATCGACCAGAGGAGGTAACCTGAAGTGTGTCCGGAGTCACAAGGTAGTTCATGGCTGGGTCCCATGGCAGCCTTGGTCCTCTCTCACAGTGTGCGTATGTTGTAATAGCAGCCTATGCAAAGGTCTGCTTGCGGAGACGACTGGATGCTTAGTAGGGACAAACTGGAGAAATTAATAGCCTCCCCATAGAGACGAATACCCTCCGTTCAGTGGGAGGACAGTAAAAAGAGAACTTTCACCTCATTTATAAACTCCCACAAGCATTATTTGTGTCAGAGTAAGTAAGACTAAGAAATTGTGAAGGAGTGCAAATAAAAGATAAACTCCTTCAATCTTTAAATTCACCCATAGGTTATTTTTCAGCTGTTTCTTCTTCAAGTCTCACATGCCTGAAAGCTTGCCTGTTTTTTCCCACACCTTTTTATAATTTAGACTAATAAAAATACTTTCTCTTCCTATAAACCATGGCTTTCATGTATACTGACCATCACAGCCACAACATTATTGATCCATCTGTATAACTCTTCTGCTCGCTAAAGCAACAAGTGATTGGGTTTTGGTCCTTTACAAAAGTTCCTTCCAGCCTCTGGAATCCCCTTGACCACAGAGGAAGTTCTGGCAAGACCCAACGCCTGCACCCTTGTAGAGCCAAAGCAAGCCTTTGCCACTGTAATCACCTCTTTCATTACACCAGCAAACGGTACGGGACATACAGAGGTATATATGTCATCAGTACAGCTTAACTACACGTAGGTGCAGCAACACGCTCTAACAAAGAGTTGGAAGTGCAAATTCAAGTGATTTGGCACGGCTCATTCCCAGAACACTGGAGCTTCCTGAACTAAACCGGTAAAAAATAAGTAATTCCACATCATTCAGCACAGACATGAAGCAAAAGTCAAGATCTAGACCTGGAACTAACTTACTACAAAGACAAAAGGTTCGGGCAAGAATGGACCTGCTTTGAAATTTAAAGAGAAAACATAAACTTCTCAAATTTGGGAGTTTCATGTGTCATGATTTGTATCTACACAAGAGAGGGAATAGCGTAGGGTTGTTTTGGGGGGTTTTTATGTTGTTTTTTTTTAACTGTCAGGTCACAGTGATATTACCAAAGTCTTGATTTGTCTTGATAATTTCAGAGAATCCTAGAGATCCAGTCTGGTTCAGAGCTCTCAGCACTTCACAAACCAGCAAGCAAACACTGTCCCAGTCCTGAAACCCAAGACAAGCAGTGCTGCTCAAAGCCTGGGAGGTGGAAGAGACAAGGCAACACGTACCACATCGATGTCCAGGCATGAAGATAACCAGACTATCTAGCAGGTTTGTGGTGGAGCTTCTTTGGCTGGACACGCAACAGCCTGCTCCACTCTGTA
This sequence comes from Fulmarus glacialis, assembly GCF_000690835.1. Taxonomy (NCBI): domain Eukaryota; kingdom Metazoa; phylum Chordata; class Aves; order Procellariiformes; family Procellariidae; genus Fulmarus; species Fulmarus glacialis. The sequence goes on from NW_009218615.1 coordinate 48,317, forward strand.
CCCACGCGCTATTTGAAACTCCACAAGTCTGAGCAGGTTTGCTGGCCTTTTCTTCTCTCAGTCTACCTGCTATCTCTTCAGAGTAATAGGACCTCAAGTTCACCCAACCCGGGAAAAAACCCTAGCTTCTAGCAATAACTATACAAATGGGAACCAAGGCAAAGACAAGCTGAAGGTGAGATCCAGACAAAGTGCTGGGCCACCACCAGCAGGAACAAGGCCATTTTCAGTGTGGGATGATTCTGCATTTTGTGTTCTCCACTGTTCCACTTGCTTAGGTGTTTTTATCAGGTGGCTTCACACTGTACTTATTTCGTGGAAACACAGGAAGGCTGGAAAATATGTCATGTTCTGAGATGGCAGCAAGCTCTCTGTGCAGTCACTCCATAACCACCTCCTTCGAGATGCCAGCAAATCGTGACCTCATGACAAACTCTGTCAAGTATGCAGTCAGCCAGGAGCCAGTAATAGCAGTGGTATCTAAACCACTGAAAAAGAACAATTCAAGTCGGGGAGAACTAATATTGCTTGAGAAGAACTCAAATTAAGCTAATTCATAAACCTAGACATTCTTATTAAACTGCCTAAACTAACACATCTTGCTATTTCTAGCATTCCAGTACAGTATATATATCCTAAACCACAAGGCATAAAGGATGGGGTTTCTAACCTCATTGGCAGCATGTTTTTTATAACACCATACAGTTCATAAAAAGCTTGGCATGCATTGCTGGATTCATTTATATCCATTAGAGAAGACCAGATGAGTTTGACAGTTTTATTTTCACTTGAAGATCTCGGTACTGCAGGCTGTCCTGATGGCATCAGGCCCCAGTGACAACTGAAATATTGCTCACAAATTGGAATCTGAAGGATCATTGACCAAATGGGCTGGAAACAATGGTGTAAAATTGCATGGAATTTGCATGGAAAGAATGTGCAAACTAAAGCTACAACTTATCTGTTGGCCTAGGGGGGATAAAGGATGATGCTCCAACACAATTTCAGCGACCTTTGGATTAAGCTTTGAAAATAAGGGTCCTGCTTGTCCTCCCAGAATCTCCAGTGAAAATTCTTCAAACCCCAGTGGCGGGCCTGGTTTGCACCTTGAAGCTGAGGAGCAAATCCTCTTTGTTCTTTTCCTTCTGACTGAAGCCCCCTCCGATACGGCTCCGAATAGAAACTGCATTAAGAGCTGGATTGTTCAGTACTGTGACTTTGTTGCTTTTATCTGTAATTTAATTCTCTTAAGTGCCTCCTGATATACTGGAATAGAGAGAAGAATGCAAAATCAACTTTATTAGTTACTGCACTTTCCATGGGAGGAGAGTACTATGTTTTGGGGAAGAACACAGCCAATTTCTAAGGTGATGCGTTAGAAAAGTGACTTTAAAGACACATTTTTAAAGACATAAGCTCTTGATGCTTTACTTCCACTGGGTCATGCCTTGCATTTCTCCAGGAATCCCCACTGATTCCAGTGGGAGTCTGTAGAATAAGGTCTCTTTAATGTAAATATCAGAACCTGGTAATCTAGGTTTGGTCTGTGGTCTTTAGGTCTCTTATTAAAATCAAGAAGACTTTATGCTAGACTGGGACCTTTATTAGATATGGAGTTTACAGCTTTCCTGAAATTTAGGGTCTTCTGTTCTCCATTCTCATTCCAAGAGAGCAGTCTTACATAAAAGGATTTTGCATGACAGAGCTGCTGATGAACAGGCTCTTCAGTCAGGTTAGAAACAGAAAATAAATCAGATTCTGAGCTGATATAAATGCACATCATTGAGATGGAGTCAATATACCCATCTAGGCTCACTGCAGTTCTCACCCAATGATCGTAGTTTTCTTAGAGTGGGCGATTTCCTGTGATAAAATGACTATGAGCGATCTGTCTATTGACTTCAGCAGTTTCTGAATTCTGTCGTCTCTCTTTAAAAAATACACGTTTCAGGTAGACTTTAATGCTTTGGATGTTATAGGACTGCTGTGATTGTGTTTGTAAGGGAATTCACGAGCTCATATAGTCCATTGCCAGGAAAGGATCAGTCCTGCGTAAAATAGGGCTAATATTTTTTTTATCTAACCAGTTTTTAAAGGCTTCCATTACTCCAGGTTCCACAAAAACATTGAGGCGAGTATTAGCACGTCTAGTTATCTTGTAGAAGTGGAGTGAAGTGGGATTATGTCTTTAAAAATCATGAATCTTCCTGAGTTTTTGGCCACTCTTGAAGTTCTCATCAGTTTGCGGGTTTCAATCTGGCTTTCCCAAAAGCATCATACGTCTTCAACCCATATTCATTATCTTGATAATTTTGCTATTGCTTTCCTAGAGGTTTTCTCCCATAGTCCTCCCACAAAACCACGGGCAAATTCAAAGCCCTTTTTTGCCTTTGATCACAGTATGTCGATTAGCAAGCAAGACAGGACCTAAGATCTTTGTAGCAATGAGTTAAAAAACAAAACAAAACGAAAAAAGGCCAGAGAAACTCACTCCAGAATGACTGCACGGGTTATAGTGACTATCATTATGTGTATGAAGTTCATGGCAAAGGGATTAACAGGTCCTGGAGTCTTAGGGGACATGAACTCAGCCTACCTGAATGCTTTTATAAATCCTGCCTGTGTCTATATGCACCTGGATACTTTAAGAGTCTGTCAGGAAGGGATATTTGACTCCAGTGGGCAGTTTATTGGCAGAAAGAGGTAAACTTTTTTTTTCCCCCACTCCTGTTCTGCCATCCTTCTCTTTTATAAAGTTTTTGTACCCCAAGAAGCTCAGTCACCATAGGGGTCTGCTGAGCTACAGTGGCTGGAAATTACAGATATTCTAAAATGAAAATATCTTCAGGCATTCACAGACAAAACTAAACTGGGAGGTAAGGACTGACATTGTACCAGCAAAACCAAGATTGAGCTAGCATCTCTATTGGTGCAAATTTTGGGCAGTCCCACCAACCTACATGGAGCCCCATGACTGTCAACAGCTCAGGTCTAGCCAGGGCATGCTGAAACATTGGCAGGGAAGATCCAGTTTGCGTCTCACTGGCAGCGCCAGGCACTTCAGAAGATGAGCATCAAAGGCACATCTTCCCATGGTTTTCCTTTGAATTAAGAACCGTGATTGTTCTCATGGTAATCTGTGTTTTTACAAAGCTGCCTGTCCCTAAAGAGCCTTAAAATATTTTGCAAGCCAAAGGCCTCATTGGGATCTGTCTTATATTGATATAAATGAAAATTACCCTGTTGGTAGATCAGAATCAAGCCCTTTGTGTAAACAGCATTCTTGAAACCCAGCCTTCTCTTGGGCAGAAATCAATCAGCATGCTTGTTTGGCTTTAACCCTGCTGTCATAAGCAATAAACCTATTGCAGTGGGAATTGAGAGCGTGCATCCAGTAATGACTACACATTTGATGATCTAGGGTTGACTGGGCTGATGGGTAAAATTCCTCAGGACAGGAATGGCCCCTGGAGGAGGTCATAAATTGCAAATATCACAAACACAGTATAGCAAGGGGAGGTCAACCCTAGGGTCTCTCCCCACTTTTAGTGCAGATGACCTTGTTAGGTCACACCTTGCTACAGAGGTAATCAAGCAGTTTGATTTGCAGATCCCTATGAATTTTCTTGCAGAGGTGTAGGCCCCAGTACCAAAACCTTATGTCTCCTGACAACAGACTTTCATTTTCACAGGTCTTTTTAGAGCAGCTCACAAGTCCAGAGGGTTGTATTGACTTGCAGTTTGACAACCCTTGGCTTAAATCACCAGCCTGTAGCATAGCTGAGGCTCCTAAGTACTGCTGTGATGAAGAACAGATAAATAACTTGTATGGGGAAAGGAGAAGAACCATTGCTAATCAAGTGACGTGGCTTCTACTGAGCTTTCAAGCACTGGCTTTCACCAGTGCATGCATTCGCCTCCATCGTTTCAACATGCTGCCACTTCAGAAGCCATTTGGGAACAGGGACAGTCTTTCACTGAGTTTTCTTTATAGATAACTGCAAATGAAAAAAGCGGGGGAGGAGGCAACAGAAACAGGTAGCACCCTTTTTCCTCTCTCCCTGCTTATTTCACTCCACATGAGCCTTAAATTGCTTAGTGCAAAACTCTTCCCATGGGATATCCTGGGGCATCAAAAGGTCTCATTTTAATTCATTGGCATTTCTCAGCTAAGATAGAAAAAAAGCAAGAGTGCAAGTGCGTGTGTAGGGGGATTTGAAAACAAAATAAATAACAGGAGGCAACTCTGGAGAACTAAATAAACAAACAAATAAATAAATATCGACCTGGTTTTGCTCTCAGGGTGGGAGCATTGCCAAGGAGAGCAAGTTTGCTCACAGTTTTCTGTGGGGTCTTCCTGGATTTTACACTATAGAAACACAGTGCATGGAAAGCATCGAGAAAAACAGGCTTCCACCCCGGGTCCACATTCTTCTTCCCCCGTAAATCCTTCAATTAAAATGCCCCTACCTTGAAAGCACAGAGCTCATTTTGAGGTCCTCAGTGGAGAACTCAGATCTCCCTTTGCCTTCTCCCCAAAAGAGTTGCTTTAAATAAATAATGATGTGTTGTAAATAAATCCAGGATTGTTTTCCCTGGAAAGATTTCTGAGGAGCCTGGGCAAGAGCAGAATGAATGTGGAGGAGTGTTTCAAACCAGAGGGAAAAGATATGCAGAGTTTTAGCTAACTTGCACCACTAAATCAAAGGGACAGATCTAAAAAGCCCAGCAGGAGCGGTGCGTACAACAGCAAAAACTCTCCTTGTAGGTGTTATTGCCACCAGTGGCTTCATTAGTAGCCTCCCCTCCCAACGTCTGAGTACGCCCTGCTACATGAGAATATACCCAGAGTTGTCAGGGCTTGTGTTCACTTAATAGCATCGATTGTTTTTAATTATCTGGCTGCAGTTAGGCAGCTCTGCCTTAGTGTCAGACAGTCCCTGGAGAGGCAGGGCTGACGCCTCGCAGCCCAGTCAGCCGAAGCCGCATTCCCCCGGTGCTGGTGGCAATGACACAGCTACCAGAGGAACTAATACCAAGCAGCATCTGAAAGCAATAAAGCAAATGAAAACTGCAGGGAAGCGTAAGCTGCAGGCGTCCGGGTGGGAGCAGCCAACGTGTTTGGTTATATGGAGAGAATTCATTAGCAGCCATTTTTATCCTGAAAGACATCCCAGTCTTGGAGATAAGGTTCCTGTTGAGATATTTCCTTGTCATTTGTAGCTTTTGATCTCTAATTTTCTTCTTCATTTCTATGCAATTACTCTCAGACGCCAGATTCCTCTCTTCTCCCTGTTACCAAATGACTTTGCAGTAGCAAGCTTGTTGGAGACCTGGAGTTTCTACCACAACAATGAACATTCACAGCCACTCCAAATGTCTCCATTACTGTAGCAAAAGGACATATATTTTCCTCCTGCCAATGCACAGGCCTCCCCATGGGCAGCAGTTCTCAGCACAAGCTGAGAACACACCGTAGAAAAGTCCATCCTATGAGGCCAGCAGGACCAATACCCATTCCCATAGTAAAACTACCTGAAAAACAGCCCCTGGCAATGTGCTTAAGCCCAGTTTGCTTAAACTTAACTCAGAAAAGTCTCTGTGGTTCATTTTAACTATGGACGCATCATGCTTTTGGTTTCACTGACAGAGCACCCCACAAGCCTTCCTTGGAATCTGATTCACAGGAGAACTGCAACTTGTAAATATTTAATATAAGTGGGCACACAGGCTTCTGAAATGCATGGGTATCAGAGCCTGCAGCCCATTATTTCCAGAAAGTCCATGGAACAATGGCAGGCAGATGGAGCAGCAACAGCAACAAAAAATATGGAACATCCCTGAAAATTCACATCTTGTGAATGCAAATAAGATCGCAGCAAGCTATTTTTAGGATTTAGACCCAAATTAGCTTTTCATACTTTTGTAGCTCAAGTAAAGAGAAGGAATACAGCTCGTCTTACTTGTCTGAACACAAAACTCCTTCAGATAGTTTGCCCGATGTAACGATCAGGGAGGCATATCTGACACTGTGCAGAATATAAATGCATTCCCCTTCAGCTTTTTGCAAGTGCCCCAAGCCTACCATCGTCACGAGCTAGAGGCAAGCTTCGTTTCTGTTGTTAGGAAAAGGACTGCTCTCTGACTTCAGAAAAGTGGCTTCTCCAGCCCATTTACCTCAAGATCTCCCCTTGGAAGAGAGGCATTCGGGTGTCCTATTGCTTCTTTCCAATTGCTGCTGGGGTAGCCAGCCATCCTGAGCATGTTGGTCTCCCTAATATTTGGCCAAGGATGTTGAAAGTGGATGTCTCATCTGCAATGACACTGTCACTTCACTGCACTGAGCCTGAGACAGGCCAGGAATGGACTGGATGAGCCTAACCCAGGAGGTGCTCAAAGGGAATTTGTATTCAAGGGCGCCTGAAGCCTTGGGAAGGATACCAAACCCTTCTCTTTGGAGCAGGATTTAACAGATTGAAAATCTTCCATACACTTCAAGGTTTTCTGCTTCATTCCCAGGGATGCTTTGCAAGCATGTCAACCCTAATTAAAGAATTCCAAATAATTACATTGTTTTTGAAGACTATCTGTCAAATATATACATATATATATAATTTGTAACCTACATGATCACAGTAATACATCAAGTTCCTGAAAGTCATTGAGTCCTGCATCAAATTGCCTTCAGTCTAAATTGTTTTATTCTGTTCAATTGGGTTATAAAACCTTGGCCACCTAGTGAATCTGGTAGTGGCTATAAATCTCTGCAGCTGGGAAACTGGAAGGCAGCCCTGCCTACCTTACAATGAGAAGAAACCCTGCTTCCCATTCCAATTCAGCAGTGCCTGCAGAGTATAAAGACCTTTCTGAGCAAAATCCTTCAAAAATAGTAATAAAGGACCGAGGGGAGCCCGGGGAAGAACACATAATTATAGACGTTATTTGGAGGGCTCTGCTGTATTTTGAAGGACATTTTGAAAGCCACGGCAGTGATGGGATGGGATTTTTGCTCTGCAAGAGTTTGCAGGCGTCCTGCTGCAAGGCGTATTGACAGAACACATGCAGTACCACCCTACCGCTGCCGAGCTATATCACTTTGTTGTACCCACTGCTTGTAAGGCCCTTAGAAACCCAGTGAGCTACAGTGAATGTTGCTGAACATCCATTTCCCAAGGCTATTGAAATAGGATTTTTTTTTGGTGTGTGAATGGCCAATGAATAAAACAATCCTGACGGAAGAAAACCAGCCAATTCCTGGCTTCTGTGTTAGGACTGAATAAAGAGGATCAGCTCACACAGTAGCCGAAAAGGATACAACATACTTGTGATAAACTGGATGCCTTTTATCCCATTTTCTATTAACTTCCATGTTTTCAGCTTTCCTTCCTTCAAAAAATTATTATAAAGCCTTGTATTACATTGAGGTCAAACTAATGGCTATTTAGTTATCCAGAACATCTCGTCCTCTCCCTGCTTTTCTTATTTAGCCATGGAGCCCAAATCCTATTTTCCAATTACATGAGCTACCCATGACTGAATGAATGCATCATTGCTACTGGACTAGCCAATTCACATCCTTCTCCTTCCAGAGTTTAGGGACAGAGACTATCTGTCCCCAAGTCGCCCTTCCTCCTCCTACGTGGTCATTCCCATTTCTATCACCTCATTTGCTTTCACTTGCAAATTCACCCATGTCCTTAATCAAAATGAAGGTGGTGCTGTCATGAGCAGCTGAGCCACTAACACTGCACAGGCTGCAAGGGGAGATCCTGCTTCTCTCCTCCCTCGTCTCCCCATGGTCCCACTCATTGCTGGCACCAACCTGGGTACTTGTGGAGCAGTTTCCTAAGCTGATTCAACTTCCTAAAATGGCAGAATAACTAGCCATGTGCTTTGCTGGGGTAGTTTACTGACGGGTTAAGGAGTTGGCACAAGACACGGGGTGAGGCCGCGTGACCGTGGTGGGGAGATGGGAAAGCATAGCAGAGCCTCTGCTTGCTGGCAGAGGTAAGTAATCTCTTAAGCCATCTCGCCCCATCTCACAGAACAGCACCCTAAGGCAAAGCATTTGTTCAGTTTTGGTGCCATATTTTTAATCTCTTCGCTCTCGCTGAGTTGTTCTCTCCTATTCCTCTAGCTGAAAAACCTTCTGGTTTTGATTTTAATTTCTTTTGCAAGGTTTAACTCAGTTTGACAGTTGGCAGTTCTCACAAGCCCTCTATGCTTTCTGACCTCTAAGATGAGGTTTCTTTTGCTGGTCGGGTCTGTTTTTCAGCCCTTGTAACCTTTCACTCTGCCCACTCCAAATATCCTGTTTGAAGTGGATCTTGCACTTGGGTCAGTCTGGAGCCTTCCTCTGCAATATTGGTCCCTATCCCGAGCAGGGTACAAGAGCAAAGGGGTTTTTCCACCCTTGCCTGAAAAGTATTCTGCACATCCTCCACGCAACAGTCCTAGAGTTCTTCAACCCCATTGGTTTTACAGCTAATTCCTCTAATTTATTTGAATTTGCCCCTTTGAACCTAAGTTACACATGCCTTTTTTAATACTTTAATTTTATTTACATTGATTCATCTTATGATCACAGATCCAAAGTCATTCTTTTCTCTAGAGATCTCACTGTCTGCAAAATCAAATCTAAAATCTCACCATCTTGTATTTATTCTGTAACTGATTAGTGAATGGGTCAGCCCACGCCCAGGACTGTATGGGCCTTTTTTGGTAGCATTTATTTTCCAGTACACGTGTCCAGAATCAAAGCTTTCTATAATGACACAATTCTTACTTGTATATATATTGCTCCATATATTTATATATAAGAAATAAACCTTTATTTCACAGTCCACCCTTGGAACTTATAGGAGATTCCTAGTATGACTCAGCTTGAGTGTCTTTAGCCAGCTTACCCTATATCATGTTGACCCAACTGTGTTCTGGTCTGCCCATGCAGCCCGTTCTTATTTCTTGGCAGTCTCTCCTACCATCACCATAGAGCACTACTTCTCCCTCCAGTCTTTGTTTCTTTCTCTCCTGACCCGCGCCTATCCCTCACTTCCTGCGTTCCAGATACTATGGCTATTCCACCACATTTCCATTATCCTTACAATATCCTGTCTTACATCCTGCATTGGTAGTTCAAGTTTCTCCGTTTTATTGCTAATGCCTCTTTAATCAGTAGACAAATGTTTCAATGCTTTTTACTGGGCAATATCATTTTTCCACCTGCATTAGACAAAATCTATTTATTATCAAATTGCCTATTTGATTATTGCTTGCAGCAATAATTTTTCCTTTCCACAGAATCCATTCTACTGTCTCACATCCCAGTACACACTATTTTTTCCCTTATGCACTGAACCTCCTCTTCCTCTGTGCTGAATCCAGCTGTAAGGATTACATAGATATCTCCCAAACTTGCTCCTTTATTTCTCATTTTCAATTTCTCATGAGAGCTTCATACATGCTAGTTTTAATCCTACAATACCGCTCTCTTTACTGAGGTGAAATCAATCACTGAATCTCTTTTTCATTAGTAATTCCTCATAATCAACTGTCTCAAAACCATCCTTCTTGATGAATATTTGAGGCACTTGCCGACATCCACGTAATGACTTCCTCTACCCTTTCTAAAGGCTGAAAGACTCATCCAAGACTCATTTCTTTGAACGTCTCTCCTAAGTGGGCATGATTATCCTTGATGCCCCCTCACGTCCTTTGGGGACTTGCTTTAGTTTCCAAATCCATGTTGTATTCCCCATTCTCCCCTGGACCCTTTCCAATGACAGGTCAGTCAGCTCTTCTTGGCAAGGACCCTCCTGTCTCCTGCTTTTCTGGGACTGGTATGAATGAGAGGTGCTCTTTCTCCTGCCTGCAGATGGGTGGATGAGCGCATACTCATCTATCCCTTCTCCCCTGTGTTTTACCCTCTTACTTCTTTGTAGCCTCTGGGTTCCCTGGATAGCTCCATTTTATCTTCTTTTCTTGTTGAACTACTTGTTCTTCTCTTTCCTGCTGCTTTCTCCGCCCCTTTCTGCAATGCAGTGGACCTCTTCCTCAGCCCTGTTGCTCCTCTGCTAGCCTTTTCCTCTACCTTACTTCTTACTTTTACTTCTACAAGTCACTGCAATCAAACAGGAGTTTACCTTTCCAGGTAAACCTAGACCTGAGCTGTCCTTCCAGGCTCCATGCATATCCAGCAAGCCTTCAGTTCTCCCACTGAACTCCACTGTTCTCTCCAATGATAACCCCAGATTTCCTACCTCCTTTTCTTTGAGGAAGGCAAATACCATGCATACATGTCCCAATATTTCTAAACTAAGATACATTCAGCATCTTCTGATGCTGGTGAAGGGTCTAGAGAACAAGTCTGATGAGGAGCGGCTAAGGGAACTGGGGTTGTTTAGTCTGGAGAAGAGGAGGCTGAGGGGAGACCTTATCGCACTCTACAACTACCTGAAAGGAGGTTGTAGCGAGGTGGGGGTTGGTCTCTCCTCCCAAGTAACAAGCGATAGGACGAGAGGAAATGGCCTCAAGTTGGGCCAGGGGAGGTTTAGACTGGACATTAGGAAAAATTTCTTTGCTGAAAGAGTGGTCAGGCCTTGGAAGAGGCTGCCCAGGGAAGTGGTGGAGTCACCATCCCTGGAGGTATTTAAAAGACATGTAGATGAGGCACTTAGGGACATGGTTTAGTGGGTATGGTAGTGTTGTGTTGACAGTTGGACTCGATGATTAGAGGTCTTTTCCAACCTTAATGATTCTATGATTCTATGATTCTGCATTCAGTGATCACACCATGTTTTTGGGTCACTTCTATTTCTGCTTCACTGACGCATTATTAATGAAAAAGGGACAGCCATGCTCAGGCCTTTATTAAAAAATCCCTTTTTTGTGGCTCCTACCATATGACAAAAGTTCTGCAGGGCAAGGTAACATCACCTGGCATTTTGCATTTAACACAATGTCCCTCCTCCCAGGCTGATGTAATTGGTGCAAAATATTGCTTTACCTAGATCTGACAAAAAATACAACTCAAGACCTACTAGGGGTTGGCTTTCAGTGCCTGCACAGATAAGCAACCTTGCCCTGCATTATGTACATGGGCAAGGAGCATGGAGAACTTTGTTTTCTCCTCCAACGTGTCTGCCATATGGGAATAACTGGCCAAGCTCACTTCCTCCTTCTGGTAAGTGAGGGAACCAGGGATCACACTGTGGCTTTAGGAATTAAAATCTGGTTTATGATTCTTCTGGTTTAAGATCTATGTATCTTGAGTGGCAAAGTAACGTGCTGCTCATACCTAAGGGCCTGGGTTGGAGCCACAGTTATGCTGTTTATTAGAAAAGTCTCCTCTGAACAGCAGATGTCTGGTCTCTAGGTAGCCTAACCCTGGGTTTTGGATTCGGTATCTGTAGGATGAGTTACTGTGAAGTTTCTAGTGTTTAATAAGGGCTCTGCTCACTCTGCATCTTCTCCTGTCACTGTCATCTCTTTCTTCTCCTCAAGCATCTGTTTTCAAAAAACTTGTAGGCTCTCAGTATCTCTGAGATCCTCAAAAACTTCGATAAAATTGGCTATGTGGCTGAGTAGTTATTTAGGAAAAACAGCAAATACACACACGCACACACACAGAGGCACATACAAATCCCAACTACATCACAAAACCAGGCAAAAAAAGTATTAATATGTATTCACCTTTAGCTAAGCACTGACAGCAGGGCAATATATTATCTTTGCCAGTCTTATTTTCACTTGAATGATTTTCCTTTTATCCCCTGTGGTGTTTAAGGTCTTCCAAAAGAAATACAAATGATCATTGGAAATGAATAGCTGGTTGTGCACGGGTGTTGGGAGAGTGCTGAAAATGGGCTTTCACTCTGCATTCAGTGAGAAAGTGAATCACTCTCACACAAAGCTAGAGCCTCGAATGCGAGGGGAGAGAATGAAAGCAGGATGTGATTCTCAGATGACATTTGGTGCTGTTTATCTAGTGGAACAGTGCATAGATTTGGTGTAGAGGAAACACAGCATCTCACTGCTGGGGAGCAATTGCATTCATTTTCAATATTAGCTCTCATGTCCTTTAAGAAACTGGGGAATCACATGAAAAGAGGCAGAAAAGGGAAGGAAAAAGTAGAAGGAGCCATAGGGCCAGTCTGAAGGCTCTGGGAGGCTGGGGGGGTGCAGAAGTCTGGGTTTAGCAGGCCAGTGTCTGCCCCAGCTATGCCTGTAAAGATGATTTAATCCATTCTTGAACTTTACATAGAAATCTCAACCTTGCATAAAAGAGAGGTCCCAGAGCTGCAGATAAGGGATCCAGGAGCTAACCAGAGGATCTTAGGCTGTATGGGGTTAAAACCTACCTCATTATTCCACTTAAAGCAAGGATGGGCTTAAAACACAGTCAGCTGTGTGTGGGGTGTGTGTGCAAATTTAGCCTGTTTGAAAACCGAAAGTGAGTTCAAGTGCTGCGTAGCAGATGTGCTGGGTGCAATCGCTTCCTTTCCTCGTACCCTTCCTCTGCCCAGCTTCCCTGCTTCATGCCCACACCTTGCTAGTGCCTCCAATATTCACCAGCTGACCAAGAAGGGCCATATCCCCTCCATGTAATTCTGCTCATCGTTAACTTGGAGGCTAATACTTGAGTATGTAAAGTCTAGTTGCTCTTGGGTTCAAACCCCAGCTGATGTAGATCAATGAAGCTTCATTGATTTCATTTCCACCAGCTCAGCCAAGCCATTTCCAAGAGACATGAATATCATTAGCCTCATTTAGCTCATAATTGCTTCTCAGAAATTACTCCTTGAGTAGTTTCTGCATTGCAGAAACAACGACAGAGCAATGACTCAAAAGCGAGAAACCTGTCCTTGAGGCTAGACCTTTTAGCAGATGGAAGAAGGAGCAGATCCTCGGTTTGTACAACGAGGCAGACCTGAAGAGCTGTAGGAGGAGTCATGTCTACCTACACTTGCTGATCTCTCTGCGCACCCTGCCCAAGGTTATAGATGTACCACTAATGGCACTTCTGAGATGGTGCTCAGTACGGGCATAGGGGAGAAAAGTGCTGGCTTGTTCAGAAAGAAAGTGAATAACTCTCCAACATAGCTTTAGCAGGGTGTGATCGTCACTGACATCTCCTTCCAGGCTGTGTGGCCCTGCCCAGAAATGAGGTACTGCTGACTGGTGGTACCTCTTCTTCAGGGAAGCGGTGAGTCCTCGTAGCCTGAGTTCCTACACTTTTTCAAGGTATGGACGCTCCCCTAAAAGGGATGCTGAAACGTATAAAAAAAGCAGGAGAAGGCACCATCCCCAAAGCTTGCTGTCTGCCCGGATAGGCGTGGAAGTCCAGTGGGAGACCTGCAGCTCGGAGCTTTCCCACTGTCAGCTCCAGGTGGGTCCCTGTCCCCTGTCCCTATCACACCAAGCGGTCAGTGGATCTGCTCCACGGAGGGGAAACTTCTTTTTGAAAATCTAATTTTCTGATTTCAGTGCTATGCCATAGCTGAGTTTATATGACTGGCTGGGACCCCGCTGACAGGCAGGGTGCTGGGCTTGGGGCAAGGTGTCCCCAGGGCCATCCCCTCGCCCAGGGTTGGATGCATACCAACGCACCCTCTCCGGATCTGAATTTACTCTAGCAGTAACGAGCTGTCCACGCTGACTGTCCTGTCACAAAAACCAAGTCCATCCTCACAGAAAGCAGCATACCCGCAGGGAGTCTGGCTCCAGCACTCCTGCAAGCCCTGTTTGAATTAAGCACTTACTTATTTTAATTTGTAGGAGATTTGCAGACTTTAATTACCATTGGAGTTTCACAGAACATAATTACTATTTTTTCAGTCTCTTTTTTACTGGTGCAATGAATAGCTATCAGTAGTTTGTCAAAGTTACGTGCAGCATCTGTCCTGGACAGTGAGAAAAAGAATCCAGCAGCCTGCTTAAGAAAGCAGTGATTTAAAATGACTGGCAAAGGTGCTTTTGCCAGGTCAGAGTGAGAACAAGCACAAAGGCATCTCACTTTTCCCCTTTTTTTTTTTTTTTTGGTGGCAGTGTCTGGGTGGTGGCTCATTATCAATTGTAAATTACAGAGGGTGGAGAGAGGGACATGAATGACAAAGTTCAGAAACAGCATCTGCTGAAGAAAAACAAATGGGGTGGGGGGCAAAGCAGGAAAAAACAGATGAAACACTGTAATTGCTTGGCAACAAGTTGCTATTGTAATTTAGAAAATTGGAAGCATCCGTTCTCAAACAGTTCAAGCTTTATTTCTTTTCTTCTTTATTTTTGACTGCAGCCCTTGTTTTGCGATCAGCTGTGTCCTCCTGTAGGATTACTGGCTCTCCCTCACACAGAGCAGTAATGGACCCCTCGTGTTTGGTTATGGGCCATCGAAGAAAGCGTTTTGCGATTGTTTCGCAGTGCAGTCATTTAACAAGATTAGAGATAATTTGCCCCTTGGAATGCAAAACTGTTTCTACAGGTGCTTAAGCTTCCTGGCTTTTGGATTAGAGGCCTCATTTTGTTTTGTGCCATTGCATTCAGCGAGGTCTCCAAGGACTGTAAATAAATGAACGGCTACCCTCCGCAGCTGTGAAACTAATTTTCCAGCCTTAGCTACAAGAGTTGCAGCTTACAAAGCTCAGCGGATGCAGATAAATATGTGCATGCTAATGTATTAAACGTGCTGATTAACTAATACTGACTGTGCCTGAATGCAAGCCATTTGCCAACTGGGAGAAACAAGCCTGACCAGAGAGGGAGCAGGTTACTGGAGGCAAGCAGGAGGTGCAGGGTCGTCAGAGGTGCTAGCGGTGGTAAAAGGGCTGATGGCCATTCTCCCTGCTGCTGGCAGACTTCCTTCACACCTCCCTACCTCGTTCTCCCACAAGGGAGAAAACGAGCCCCAAGCTTTGGCCACATCCAGGAGGACGGGAAGTCTAGTAGACGTCCACTGAGATGGGGAACCTCAAGGATGTAGGGATGCCATGGACTCCTTCCAAAGGAAAGGAGAGCCAATGCACGCTCCCCCAGAGACCCCCGTGCATTGCATCCAGCTCTGGTCCTGCCAAATAGATGTGGTCTCTGGAGCAATTCTCCAAGAACGATCATGGATTCCTGGATGGAGCTGGCTCATGGTTACTGGGGATTGGAGAAAGCCTTATTTATTTGACTCCTCCCATTTTTTTCTTTGTCCCTTCCTTTTCTTGTGTTTCTCTTCCTTCTTTGGGTGTAATTTGTTTATTTGAGCTGAAAGGGAAATTGGATTCATGATTTCAAAAGCTGTCTTTTTTTCCAAAGGTTTTTTTTTTTAATTCAGATGTGGGATGAAAATCAGACCTTCTGAAATTCCCTGCAAGATGAAATGACCTTTCTCTCCTCAACCTTGTAGCAATTCTCAGTTTGGGGACAGCCTGAGCAAGTCTAGCTGGAACGAGAGACCCACTCTGCTTCGGACATACTTGCTGGCCCGTGCCAGGCTGGCCTGGGTCTGGCTCCTTGGGAGGCTCAGGAGCACCGTGCTGCTATAATTCCTGGCCCTGGGAGGCCCAGGGTGCCAAGCACCCTGCCAAATTAGCCACGAGGACACTGGGCAAGGGTTGAAACCTGCCTGGCAAGTGCAGCTCTATTGGGAGCACGCTCTGGTGCTGGCAAAGCCCTCCTGAAACTCAGCCACCTCCACGGCACACTTTAATCTGGGTGAATCAGCAGCTTCTTGGGCAATAGATGTTTTGTCATGATCAGCCTTAATTTCTCACTGCACGCGGTAGAGGACTTGCTTTCTGTACCTCCCTGCTTGTCACAGCACTATGCACTGAGGGCACAGATCCCCTGGCTCTGGGAGGGGGTGACAGGCTCCCAGGGGGAGCTCTGCAGGTGGGCTATGCAAAAAAGACCTCTCTTCAATTATCTCAGACCGTGGTTGCACTCAGGTTATTGATAACAAGAAAACAGGATCTGTTACTACTGGGGTTTGAAGCCTGTATCTGCTCAAACCCGACGCAAAGCCTGGTAGAGTTAGGTTAAGGGTGTATGACTTTAGTGGCTTTCAGATCAAACTCAGGTAAAGGATCTTCTTTTGTCTATCTCTTAAAATATTATTGACAGAAATGAACACTCACCTATTAAAAGCAACATAGTGCTTAACCAGTGGCAAATTAAAGGTGGAATCCTCCATTCTATCATCATAGCCAAGCATTTTTGACATAAAGTTGAAGAGATGGGTGAAATACAGAAGAGATTTAGTGAGCATTCTTTCATTCCTGCACTGTTTAATTTCTCTTTAGACCTCCTGAGTCTGTGGATGTTAAGAGTTTGACAGTGGTTTGGGGACCAATCCAAGATTTAGAAGTTCATTGTTTAAGACCTTGCTGTGCCAAAGGTTTTCTGGCTACTTTGAACAAAATGCTGAAACGTTTCAGAGTACCTAGGTGCCCAGGGGACAAAGGACTTGAACTGTCAGGGTCTATAAGCTTACTACTGAAGCATTTCAAAAGTGATTTAGGTGAGATTTTTTTCATACAGATTTTTACAGTCTTCAGATAGGTACAAATGAAAAAGAAGATTTTGTCAGAGGAGCCACAGGTATGTTCAGCTGCAAGATGTCACCAAAAGGGATGGCTCTATTCCAGCCTAACCCTCGCTGCTTGTTCCCACCTGCCCCAAGCCATCTGCTGATGGTGAAGCTTTGGTAGGGTTAGTATTTTTGGGGGGTAGAGTGTACAGTGAGGTCAAATGAGCACTGGCATCAGACAAGGGAAGCAACAAGATTTAGCAAGTACAGGTGAACATGACCATCCCTTCTGGCGCTAGGTAGTCCTACTAACTCAGCTGGAAGGTGGAAAAGCTCCTAAAACTGTCTGTCTTTAGGTTTTTTCCCCTTTTTAAAAAATGAGGTTAGCTGAGCCTTTCAAAATTATCTACCATTTTTAATGAATGTCAAACTCTTCTCAGAATTTTTTTTTTTTTTTTTTTTTTGAAACATTTTTCACCTCTGCTCCAAGAAATTTAAGAGCACAGACAGCTTCAGTTGATCAGAAATGCATTTTTGGCAAACAAAGTATTTGCACAAAAAAATTTGCCCAGCTGTACTCATAAGAGTTATTGAAAGCTTTTCTCACAGTTCTTCTTCTAGTAAAACGGCAAAATAGGATGTCCTTATCCGACACAGAGATTGCAAGAATAAATGCGTTAGGAAATGTGACTCACACAGTAGGAGCCAAAAAGACAGGTGTTGTAAATTATGCCCCTGAGGAAATAATAACAATAAACAGTCTTACTGCCTGACAGGGTATCGCATGAAAAGAGCAAATTCCACCCAGTTTATCTGCTTCAGCCAGCTGAAGCCCTGGACTTACCGATGCACGGTTTGGTACCTGCCTTTTTACTGATGAGTGAGAGCAGATTTTGCAGAGGAGGCATTTCTGCAAGAGGAGTGACATTGAAGTTTTCTTACAAATTTCCTACAAGCCACCAGGCAGTCACTTGTCAAGCAGCAAAGTTCAAGCAGTAGCAAGCAAAAAAGAAGAAGAAAAAGCAAAGGTAGTACTAAGAAACCTGTCCAGAAACCACAACTCAAACAACCAGCCCTACTAACTAGACAGCCACATGGAGAGCACATATACCTTCAGAGCAAGGTGATGCCAGGGGGATTGGTCTGGAACAGACTTTCCAGATGGCTGCATATATTGCTCAAACTTCATGCAAATACTATTTGCGTGGTTTTAACTGCTTGTGTACAGAAAATCCCTATTATCACCCATATGAATGCTTATGGAAAACAAGAAGAAAAATATGATTGGCAGCACACCAGTAAATATGCAGGTTTTATATGATGCAGTGCTTGTGGATATATGATTGCAGGCATCAGCAATCTCTAGTCCGAGCAGAGCAAAGAGGACTGCCAGACAGTTTGTAGTCCTTTAGGCCCCAGTTCAGCACAGTGCAATGCTTAGAGGTGAGAATGTGCCTAAGGATCCCCTAGGGATGCACAGCGAGGGGTCCCCATCCCCAGTCTGTGGGCACCCAGAGTATATCAGTAATGCCCAGCCACTATTCCAGAGCTTTATATTGCAATAACACCTGAATGTCCCAATCAAGGTTCAGTCCCACTTTATTAGATTCTACAAGCTGCCACTGACCCCCACAGTTCCTTAAATTCACAGCACAGGCAGATGAAATGTAAGAGAGCAGAGGAACAAGGGCATGGGAAATCAGGGAGGTTTGCCCCCAAAGGCATTGTTGTCTGCTGTTGGGAGCACTTTGCAAGCACCGTGACAGAGAGGGACCTTAAAGGCAAAGGAAAGGGAATCCTAAAGGCTGCTCTCCCGGGAAGGACACGTACTTCAGGTGGCTCATCTTTCCAGCAGAAATTCTACCTTTAATTCCCTGGTAGGTCTGGTAGTCTCACGAAAGTTTAAAAGCAAATCTGTGGCATGGTACAGTATTTGCTCTGCATCTGTCTTTACCAGAAAGGCAGGGGCTTCTTGCAGTCCATGAGCAAGACCTGTCCTCAGTGGAGACACCTCGGGGCCCTTCTCCTTGAGCTCTTTGCAAGTAAAGTTGCAGGTGGAGGTAGCTTGGCCAAGCCCGGCTTCACCGCTCCTAATATTAGGCATGCAGCAAGGTGTTTCTGTTAGGAGTGTCTTTGCCCTGGCCTCTCCGTCAGTGCTGGAAGGGGATCCATCCCCTCCAGAAGGCAGATGGGGTCACCCTAGTCTGGACTTGGGTTTCTCCCTTTCCCTAGAAGGCATTTCAGGCATATTGGTGGGGGACCAGACTCACTTGGGTAGCACTCTTACCTGGAGCAAGTGGCTTCCTTCCTTGAGCGTCACGACCAAGTGTTTTAGGGCAGGTTATTTTTCCTGGGAGTTGCGTGCAGCCCCCAATACCCAGAAGGCCCGAAGAGCATAAGTGAGCATTGTTTCCCCCGCATTGTTCCCTGGCTCTCCACTTTTCCCAACTCCTTCTTACCTCATCCTCCCCTTGCTGGCTAGAGAGCTGTAAGCCGCTGATTAGCACTTCATTTGACAAACAGGAAGTCGGGAAGAAAAGCATCATTTTCAGAATTAGAGCCTCGGAATGAATTGAAGAAAGAAAGGGGGAAGAAGGAAAAAAAAGAAAGCGAGCCCTGCACACTTTCCTAATTGCTCGTTAGAACCAATGGCCTTTGTGGTTCCTTCCCCCTGTGTCTTCTTTATAAAAGCGTTTGCACAAGACATTGCTATTGTCTGCCAGACAGCCTCAGGGTAGGACAAAATGAACTAATTGATTTGCAGTTATGTCGCGGTGAATAGTGCTAAACATCCATCTGCGGATTCCTTGTGAGGAGTGATTAATAATTTGTACTCCTGGGCCTAGAAGCCTGAATACCCTTTTTTCATGTAAAACTGAAGCGTTTCATTCTCTCAGCATCACAGATATCTCGTCTACATTGTGGGTTACAAGGAGGAGGTCAGGAGCGGCTTGCTAGCGTTGCTGCGTAGGCAGTTGTCTTCGTATGGGTAAAACCCAGCACGGTTGTGGGATTAATGGGAATTTGTAAAGCTGACACACGGTACTGTACAGCACGCCTGCTACGGCCATTCTAGTGCAGATGTTCCCTGTCCCCTGTCATTGTTCCAGGGACGGAGGATTTTGCATGTGTTTTCAAAGGGAGTGCTGGGAGACTTAAATTTTATTTCAAACACAGAACCAAAACCTAGACTGAGACAGTTCGAGGAATTAGGTCTTGGATTCAAATTTCAGGGTTTTTGTGAACACCGTTTCTACAACCACCAGAGGGAAAACCCTAGTGCCAAACAGACGTAAGCACTGAAGAGTTTAAAAGGTCAGTCCAAAAAACTTCACTCAAATCCCACCTACGTGTTGAAAGTTGCATGCAAAATACCTTAAACTGTCTAGTAACAGGGGAGTCTGCCAGACCTCTCCACAGGAGCTCCTGCTCATGGACCTGCTTTACCAGGACATCCCTCCTGTAAGAGCTGCACACTTACTTACTTAAATGATTTAAATGGTGGGGCTGAGGCTGTAGGCACATTGCCTCTGTCTGAGCTCGGTCAGCTGTGACCGCCTGTGAACCCCGCTCCCAGCCATGTCTCATGGTCTTTTGCGGCTGTGTCCCCAACTCCACCACTCATTCTTGGTCCTTTCCACCTCCACCTGGAATGAAAAGCTCGTAGCTGCTCTCTGAGCCATTTCCTGCTTCCTGATGAAATCTATTGGCCTCCTGGGGGAAAAAAAAACATCGACTCAGCCAACTCTTAATGAAGTCATCTGTTTTCACGGTGTTACTGGTGCCCTCTACTTTCCCAGCTCATTAAAAAAATTAACAACCTTTGGATACATCCAAAGATCCAGAGATGAGATCTACCTGGTCAGAGTAAATCACTTGCAGTAGAAAAACATTTTTCTTTCCCTGGTGACCCATTTTTATGTCTTCTTACGTTACCTACATTCTATGCCACGCCTTGAGCATTTTGTCTGGGTGCATCTACATTGATAAACAGATGTCTGTGAAGCCTTGCCTTGTTGTTAGCTTTCTCCCTGTCTGGTTTGGACTGCTCCAGCCAGATCTCTCTGAAATCAAACCAAGGCATAGTTCTGGCTCTCTCCAGGAGCTGATCTGATGCCTCAGATTTGGCTCCCTTTGATCTTCACAGTCCTGCAAACCTACCTCAGCAGGCTTTGCACCTTTAAATGTTCCCTGCCACTCCGCCGTGTATTCACCACCGATCCCGTTTATATCCCATGCCATAAAAACCACCCTGGTGGGCTGCCCATGCTGCTTGGTCTCAGGGTCAAGGACTGACTGCTGTCCTTTGTGAGAAGCGTGGACAGAGTTTACGTGCCTGAGACAGATAGGCATAAAGTGCAAGATAGATTTGTCCGGTTATGCCACATCTAAGTCTGGTTTCCTTCTTGAAAGGCTTGGATGAAGCCTTTACAAGCACTTCTTTCCCTGCAATAACCAGAAGGTCATAAGCAGACAAAGGTTTTTAAGAGAGTGCACCAACCCAAAACACTTCCATGGTAAAAAAAGCCAAGAACATTTAATTATTGCATTTTATCAAACTCCAACAGCCAGCCTGGCGATGCCTGGTTGTTTTCCTCTGCTGATAGGTAAGAGCTGCTGGGGAAATTAGCTCTTCTGAGTGCTACACTGCTGTGTATTAGGTAAAAGTAATTACTGTAAGTGCTTTGCAAGAATATCTTTGGCTAATGTATTTGATATAGTTCCGAAAATTATTGTGTGAGGAAATAATGAGCTGCGAGAATAGAAAGTGCCTATTTCAGAGAAGTTTCCCTATAACCTTTTGGGGGTGATAGACTCTGGCCACTCATTAAATATAGTGGGAAAGCTTTACAAATGTATGGTGCTGTAAGTGGAGTGAGATTAGATTGGATGGGGCTTTAAATGAAAAAGGTATCCATTTAGAAGAGTGTTAGCAATTCAAGATTGATGGTCCCAGGGATTTCTGCAGACCAAGGGAAAGAAAAAGTCATATTCTTTCTTTTCTTTTTCATTCTGGACAGCTGGGGCTAATTTAGCACACTGCAATGCAGTGACCTGAGCATAAACAGATGGAGTAGGCAGGTTTGGATGCTTAATGGCAACATACTTCTTATAATCCATGGCGTTGAACAACAGTATAAGACCTTCTTGTTCCATGTCTGAGTTTCTGAGGGCAATAGCAGATGATCAGCATGTCCACGCTGCTGAGTTGACTTGTGAAACTCGTTGCTACAGTAGATTACTGAGGCCAAGAGTACAGTCCGACTCAGAAGAATCAGTAGGAACATAACAGAAAACATCATGACATTCATTGGTACAAATCCATACAGCACCCACATCCTGAATACTGTAAGCAGTTTGGGTCTGTCCACCTCAGAAAGGATATAGCAGAAGTATGGACAAAGATGGCCAGAGGCAGAGAATGGCTTTTCTTCAGGGATTAAGGTAACAAAAAACCTCTCAGACTTGCTCAGATCAGAATGAGCTAAAGGAGACAGCTCTTTGCCCCACATGTGGTTCAGCTGTGGAACCCCTTGCTGCAGGAGCGGTGGGTACAGAAAGCGAGTTTAAAAAGCATTTAGATATGGTGAAAAAAATCACTGAGGACTATTCAGGAAGAACATACCACCATTAAATAAAAAGCTCCCAAAGTCCCAAGTCCCAGACTGCTGGAGAGTGAGAAGGATGTTCTGGGGTAGCACCACCGCATGTTATTCTGAAGTTTTGCTCTTCCCTATACATCCTCTTCAGCTGCCGACAAACAGTGGGTCTGTGGCAGAAGCAGAACTAAAATCCCCATCTTTCCCTGGTGACTCTGGGCAGCTGACAAACCGAGCCCACGAGATTTACTTTTATCCCGAGCAGGGACACAAAGTCAAAAATCTGGGCTTTGTTTAGTGAGACAAAAGACACTGAAAAATGTTCAGCTTCAGCTTTTTCTGCGTAATGGCAACATCTGACGGGCAGGTAAAATTAGCAGCCAAAATGAGAGGTGTAGCACTTGCCAAAGCAGAAAGGCAGTCTCAGAAATGTGGACCCATATTGTAGAGTGGCTGTGTGTCCCATCTATCTGCCCAGGGAGGAGGAGAAGGTCCAGGGACCAGAGCCATCCAACCCATGGGGCTCTCCCCTGTCTCACAGCAGTGCTTAGGTCCTGCACCAAAAAGGATGCACAAGAAGCAGACGAGGGACAGCGCAGGATGCCCGCCGGCAGCAACCAGCTGCAAAAACCCTCCCATTCCTCCCAGCCTTCCCGTGCAAGGCTTGGAGGCAGAGGTGGCAGCGGGGAGAGAGGAGGAACGTGCCCTTCTCTCCCCCGAAAGCCCTGGCGTCTCCGGCCACTTCAGACAGAGCCGTTGAGCGGGGCGGAGGGGCTGCGCGTTGTGCCCCTTTCCAGAGGGCTGCCTCCTCTCCATTTGTTTACCACACATCCTGTCTTCCTTTCTGTTTGCTTCACACATCATCGCCTTCATTAATCGTCCTCCCCGCTCCCCATTTGGGCCTTTGGATTTTCGGCTCGCCATGGGTAATTCTAATTACCTCAGGCATAAAAAAATAAAATAAAATAGGAGCTTAAGTAGGTGCACTTCATTCTTCAACTGCCTTTTACAAGCAGTTCAGTGCTGGCTACCAAGGGAATCTGATTAAACTAATTACCCTGATTGGCTTGTTTAATCAACTGCTTGGTTTAATTGGGCCTCGCTAATGCGGAGTGGTGGAGTCCGTGGTGCGTAATGTGAGAACCAGGAGACCCGTAACACCGGCGGTGACACCACTACAGAAACCAGCCCGCATTCCCAGCCTAACGGGTGGATTTTAATAAATGCAGACCTCAGCTGAGAGCCCAACTGTATTCTCAGGAGCCTGAATGGGCTGGAGGTTTTAGTGATAATTAAAATTGCTAGGAAAAAAAAAAAGAAGGGGAAAAAAAAAAAAAAAAGAAAAAAATCCAACCCTTTCTCATTAAAGAACTTGTCCTTTCCCCCTCCCCCTCCCGGCTGTGGCCTCCAAACTTGAAGCAATATCGGGAATCCTGTCTGCCTCTTTCAAACAACACTTCAATTCATCAGGGCAAAGAACCCCTCCTCCTTCATCTCCCCCCATCCCTGAGATTTTTTACTCCCATTTAGAGCGTGCACAGCCCAAAGTAAATACACAGACAACAGGGTTACAAATTACCTTGCACTAGGTAAATCCACTCTGAGTACCTGGGGAGGTTTGCAGAAGACAAACAGCTTCTGTGTAAGCATCCTGGGAATAATGGGGATTCCTATAGCTCTAATTACTAGAACAATAATAACCTGGAAAGCGTCGCCTTGCCTCGTCCCGTCTAAGCTCTGAGCTCCCTTCCCTGCCCTCCACTTGCTCTCGCAGCAGGGAGGGATGAGGACGAAGAGCCGAACACACGCCTGGTTTAGCAAAGCTCCACTCATCTGGGGCCAATATGTTTTATGGTGACACACAGAGTGAATTTTTTACTCACTGAGGATTTTCTTAAGGCCGACAACAGACTGGCAGTCCGGTAGGCATTGGCATGAGCATCAAACCCCTGCAGTCAGCGTTATATTCCAGCACAGGGTTTCCCCGTGCCATAGTGCACGCCACTTGGGCACAAATGAATTTCATGCTCAATTGTCATAAATCTCTATTTTCCATCTGTAAAATGGAGAAAATAGCAGCAAAATACTGTGGGGATGAAAAAGCGCGGGGCTTTTGTAAGGGTCTGGTAGACACAGCTTAGCAATCCTGGAGCTCTCCTAGCAGAATTTTTGGAGGTGATCCTACCATCTTAAAAACTGAGGGTCAAACTAGCTGGTAACATCCAGCATTTATTTTGAATTGTCCACAAAGTTGACCCTCTTCTTCACTGCAAGAATGGACAGTGAGCTAAGACAAAATACATTTTCCAGGGAAACCTGTTCAGCTTTGCCTATCTCAGGTTCCTCAGACCCATCACACTCCACCCTGGGACAACATGAGACACCACCAGTGTCTCCCAGGTGACTCTTCATGACATCTGCGCCCACCTACCCACATACAGGACTGTGTCCTCCACCAGGATTCATTGTCTTCTGGCGTGTATTTGTAAAGCAAGTAGGACTAAGCTATGGAAAGGAGTTTCAATGACATTTCTCTGCTGTCTCCTGCCATCCAAGCACAGGGGCTTCTGAGATGTGACAGCCTGAGGGGACAGCATTATAGAGGTGGTGTTATTTCTTCTGTCTATTCACCCCCAAAATTGTCTGCCTACATCCAGTGGAGCCAATATAACTAAGAGTGGGACAATCCTACAGTTAATTTAACTACTTTGACTCCAGTTGAGCGATGTATATAGCTGCCTTGTCAAGGTGGGAATTAGTTGGGTCAATGGGCACTTGGGATTAGATTCCCAGGAGAGGAAAAGAAAATAAACACTTACAGCAGACCTTAGGCAGAATATCTGTTTAAATTTCAGCTGCTTCAGTCCTTTATCAGGCTGAGCCACAAGAGAGGGATTTGTCACACGTAACTTTAGCCATGGAAAATATAAATGTATATACATGATGTAACAGCTCTAGACTGCCTTCGTACTTGATGCAGAGAAATGGGAATTTATGCCTATTTCAGGTGTCCACTTCACCTTGCCCTAGAAATACCTTTTTCTTCTGCTTTGAATGTGAAGCGAACTGCAGGTGAGCTTGGAGTTACACCATGGCCGAATGACTCCTGCCTTGGCTGCTGGGAGGAGGACTCTAGGGAAGACATCAGAGCTCCCTGCAGAGCCCAACCTATGCTCGTGAGGGTGTCTGGGACCTGACGTCTCACCAGCCTGGTGTCCTTCCCCTGCTAACCAGCAGAACAAACCTGGCCTGCCTCCCACCGTGCTACCTGCCATATCTGTGAGCTCTGTCCACACGTTGGCCCAACCTCCCCACTTGTGATGGGCAAGAGACTACCTGCAGGCACAAACAGATGCACAAAAAGGGTCTGGTCTTATTTATGACTGCAAAATCTGAGGAGAAGAAAAGACAGTTCCTCCGGAAGCGGTTGGGTAAACTCCTGTGTTAGCCCACATACTACCTGGTTGCTGCCATCTCGCATCTCGGCACCATACACAGTGGGTTGCTTCACCCCATACGCTCCCCGATTGTCACATTTTTTTCCTGAGCAAAACACTGTCATGATCTGCAGGTTAGTAAAAGATATGTTTGAATTCTGTAAAAATTCAAATGCACGGGGGTTTTGTCTGAATCATACATTGTGGAAGTTTCCTTTGCATTGTCTCACCCATAATCCACAGCAAACAAACACCGTGATTTGTAAACCCAGCTCTAACTGCTCTGGAGAAGTCTCTCCTTTTAATTTTGTGTTTGCTCTGCGCTGAAAAATGTCCCTATAAGTGAAAGCATTTTAAAACCACAGGGAGCCCCAGTGTTTAGTTGGAAAGGAAATAGAAAATTTTCTTCATGGCCTGGGTGTGTTTAACATCCCAACTGACCATGCTGAAAAGGTCATGAGGCACTACCCAGCTGGGGTTATCGCATCGACCGTCCAAAAAGTACCATCTGCAGGGTGCCTAAGTTAAAGTCACAGCAAAAATCATTACCATTTTTACGAGGGAGAGCATGGCATTTTTCACTAGACTATACCCAGTCAGTATGAAACAAAGGAATAAAAAGCAATAACCGTTCACTAATATTTCTGCTCTTTTAGGGTCACTTGTGATAGTGTTGTGGTGATCTCTCTCCCCATCATTCTGCCTGGCGGCATCCGTCTGGGACACCTAATGAATGATGGGTAAACATAACTTTTTCCAGCAAGACAAAATCTGTTTCTAACTCATGATCTGCTGACACTCGTTCATTATGTAGCCTTCTTCTGAGAGACAGGCTGTTTAGGAAAACTATTGACCGGCTACATGCTCCGTAAAGCCATCCCTTAATTACAGGACAGACTGTATTAGTAAGTGTGTGATACCACGGGGCTGCTGAGCAGATGTTAGGTATAGGGTATCGCGGCCACTTAGTGCTTCGCTGAGATGACGCGGTGCCGTGGGACCTGTTGCAGAGCCCACGGAGCTGGGGAGATGTCCTGGCTGGCCCTCACCGTGGCTGAAAGAGGGCCATATTTCACCAACGCTTTCTCTTGCAGCCGTCCCTCCTCTTGTGTAAGGATTTTATCTAACACCTATGAAGATCAATGAAAAATTTTTCACTGCCTTTCATCGGTTTTGGGTGGGGCATTATTTGAAAGTATTTTGAGATACATATTAGTTCTGGTGAAATCCTCCACATTCACAGCCCCTGACACTGTCCTTCATTCATGGGTTTATCAGAGACCTCCCTTTCTTGCAGGTAATGCCCCAGCCTCAGTTAAACATGTCATTGGCGTGCAGCAGCATGTGGTGTTGCTCCCCTATTGTTTGGAGACAAGAAAGATTCATCTAAAGCCAATCATTCCAGCTAGCTATTCCTTGCTGATGAATGAATGACATCGCTACTTAACAAACACTTTCGCTTCCCACTCTTCCCACTGAGCTCTTGGGAATTGGTGTAAGCTAGAGAGAGTGCTGGCTTTTCCCTCCTCAGAGAGCCTCAGAGTGGTTCACCTGGCAAGGTAAAAAACCTCCTCGATCTTACAAGGTTTAGCTGAAGATTGAAGTAATTCGGGGATGCTCCAAGCTTTAGGTTTCTTTCCTAAAGCCAGTTATGTACTAGTTTTTCATTTTTCTTTTTTCCAATTCCAAAGGGCTGCATTAAAACACCTTATTACCGATAAGAGTGGAATATCTCCATTCCACCGGAACGATGCCAAGCTATCATTATGTTCAAACTGCATTTTAACAGCCTTCACATTTTCAGGGCTTTTCACCTTTGCATCAGTAAATACTCAAAATCCAAGAGCTGTTAAACTTCATACCTTTCCCTATATCCTCTGTGTCTTTCCTAGGGGCATGAGAGCAAGGGGGATTTGACCAAGGTCAAATTGAATCAAAACAATGGAAACCCAGACAGTTGGCTCTAGAGCCTTGGCAGTGCCATTAGCAAATAAAACCGCTCTGTGTTTATCACTTCATTCAGTCCAGATGGGTTGTTTTCCCCATACTGCAATCATCATCCTGTATCAATACGAAGCCCTGAATGATATTTCTATACCATGTTGCTTCAATGAAGCTGTCCTAGAGTGGCTGTACTCGTGGTTTTGAAGTTGCCTCTGGGTCTCTCATGTGGTTAGGCTTACAGATGTCTTCTGTGGTCTCTCTTTCTCTATCAGTCATCGTTTCATTCTCATGTCTTCCAGATTTCCAGATACCTCCTGCCTGTGTCTGCTTGAAGGAAGGCTCCCTGTAAAGCCCTCCCATGTATTACAAAAAGATCTGCTTCTGGTTTTGCTTCACATAACGCAATGTATGTTTTGCGAAAACCTAGGAACTGACAATCAGATTATTGATCACAGCCAACAATTCTGGCTCCTCTGTGTCTAATCCTACACTCCCCCCTGGAAAGTGGTTTTAGATTTGTTGAATGAATCTGCAGTTGATGAAAAGCTAAGGTCAGACGTATGGGCCTTAACCAGGCAGTGTACAGGGAGGAACTTCTCGGTTTGTTTGCCCTTCTAATTAGACTCAGTCGCAGCCTGTATCGTTCCTGTAGCTCAAGCTATCAGTCTTTCTTGAGAAAAGCTTTTATCTTGCCCAGTGTTCTGCACCGAATCAGGACAGATTTGGCTCCTTTGCAAACCTGGCCCACATTTTGCATAGGGGAAGTTCAAGGCAGTGAGTGCTTCTGCCCATCACTCCCTGCTGACAGTTGTGTTGGCTCCCTTTGAAAACAGACACCTACTGCAAGAACAGAGCAAGAAGGAAGGATCCAGGCAAGGAGCTGGGATTTGAAAGACTTGGAAAAAATTTGAGAGATTTGAAAACAAGGTTTGAAAGTTCAAACTCCTGCCTCAGCCATAGTCCTCCTGTGCCACCCAGGACAAAATATTTGGGGCACATTCACAGCACAGAGTAGGAAATAATGTACTTATACCTTGGTTCCATGAGGCTGGATCCACTAGAGTGGATCCAAGCAGCTCAGTTCATGCAGAGGAGCTAAGGTATTGTGTCTGTGCATTAGCAATAAGCATATGAATAATTGGCTTTGCTGTGATTAACATAGACATAGCACTGTCCATGTGTGTCTAGACACCAACTGAAAGCAAGCGAGAACGTGTGTCTCTGCGCTCTGCTCCTGACACAAGCCCTTCATGTTTCCCTGGCTTTACCCCCTCTAACAACACAGGCTTTGTGGATAACAGAGAGTTTGCAGTCACTTTTTAAAGCAGACCTGATTATTTGATTACTCAAAAAATCTAGCAGAAAACAAAACTGCTGACCAAAATCAGAAAAAAAAGCCAGTAGCATCATTGTCCTCAAGTCTCTGATATCACAAGGGAACCTACACCACAGGCTGGTTTCAAGGTGTTTCCTCTCCAAAACCCTTTTTAAAGAGCTAAGTAACCTCATGGGCTTTGCACTGCCTCTGGGCTGGTGTGAGCAGGGCTGCAGGGGTATAACTGAGTACAAAATATGACCCTGGCTTAGCCCAGCCTGGCTCTGGCAGGGCTGTGCACAAAGCCACAGAGCCTGTGTGAAATGCCCTCAGTCAGGCTCATAAAATGTTGTACTTTGCAGCTGAGAGGGGATAAATTAAACTAACAAGCATGACAGCTATTTAAAAATAAGAAATCATGTTTCATGGGGTAAAACAACATCTGAGGCCCCAGAGAGTCTGTACTTTGTATTTTTAATAGTCCTTTCACTGCAACAACACTCTCCCCTCCACTTAGCCGGGCTGAAGACCCCGAGTTCAAACATTTCCCCACTGCTCTCTCTCTGGTTTACTGTAGCTCTCATCTTTACTATCAGTCTGGATAACTTTCGTTTGTGAGGAGAAGGGCTCATTAGCTAGGAATTGATAAACAAAGAGGAGGGTGGAAGCAGAGGTCCCTGCTCCCCAAAGCAGGCTCCCTCGGGGGCGGTGGTGGCCTCCCACCCAGGACGGCTCTGCGCGGACCCCAGCTGCAGCCTGTCTGCAGACGTGTTGGTGGACAGGCTGTCAGAAGGCTGAGCCGTCACACACTGGCCTTTTGGGGGAATTGTGCGCTGACGGTATGAAAAATCTGCGTTCCAGAAGACTTGCAAAGGCAGAGGGTGGCTGGTCTCCTTGGGCCAGCGTGAGGTGGGTTTTGGCACCCAGGGAGGGTGTGGGTGCTGGATTCGGCACAGCATGGCGATGCCTTTGGGCTTCAGTGGTAGCAAAGACTCAAATCCTTCATAGGACATGAATCCCCATTGCAGGGGACTTGAGGACTTACCTTCTACAAAAGTCTGCATCTTTCTGAACACACCATGACACCCATATCCATTGGTGTTGCCTACACGCTCTTAGCACTCTGCTGCTTTAAGGAGAGCTAAAAGCAATCAAGTGAGAATGCAAATGCAGTTAAAAGTAGCTTTGAAGCAATTTGGCAATGATCGTTAATGGCTAGCTTCTTCAAAGAAGAAAAATAAATTTCCGGATCAATTTCCTGTGAGAACAGATAATCTGTGGCAGGATTTTCATCTATGAAAAAGAAATCATCATGCAACCAACCGACATGTTATACGCGTTCATTCAGTTGCCATTTCTCCAGATGACAAAATAATACTATTCCCTGCGGTCCTTTAAGTTGGTAAAGACAAAAGACAGAGTATTAAGTTTATTTAAGGCAAAGCAGAAGCATTTTTCAGCTTGACTTTTCGCATGGTGACAGCTACGTGAATGGGGAAGCTGAGGCAGAGAAGTGCAGGGCTGGTTACGGGTAAGACCACAGTTTATTCTTATGTCTAAGATTTTATGATTTAAAGCTATCCAGATCAGAAGCTGATCATCTTTTTTGAAGTTCTAGCAGAAGACCTTCAAAGCAGAGTATTTCTCCATGAGACTTAGCATCTGCCTTTTCAAAGCAATTCACAGAGACCCAAAGACATGGTTAAAATCAAAGTCTGGGTGAGTATACTACATTTACCTTACCTTTCTTCTCTAAATGATAGAAAACAAAAGTGTTTGGCTGTTTATCTAAAGAGGACTTGAAGACAAGTAGTTCATTAACCTGTTTGATATCACACTTTTATCCTCCCAAAGGTCAAGAGGAACAGCAGGTCCCAAGCGCCCAGAATTGGCAGATTTGGCCTCGATGAGGAGCAGGTGAGTTTTCAGAAATGATCACTCGCTGAAGCTGAGCAGAAACAGAGCTATCCCCAGCCGGCTGCTTTTTGCAAACACCCTCACTCTTCCCATGGATTAGGAAGTAAATTCTCAGGGGCAAAAACTGATCTGCATGTGATCTGCAATGGAGCTAAGCTGTGTGCTGCAAGTGTAAGCCAACGACAGCACGGCTTTCTGCAGAGCTCACTGGAACGTTTCTCATTACCAATGTCTGCTTTCGATGATAAATAGCTTCACAATTGTGATAGAATTTTTCATGGGAAATGTAGTGCTTTTTTTCTGTTTGTTGGATAAAAAGCCTGAAAATAAATGTGAAATCGAAGGCTTTACTCTGTAATGTTCTCAAATTCAAATGTTGACATTTATTTTCCTTTCTTCAATTTTTCTCCTTTTTTCTTCTTTTCCTATAAAGAAAATACATCTCCCTTTTTTTTTTCAAATACCTTTCCATATCTATCCTTTTTCCCTATCTTAGCTGAGGAAAGGAAAAAGAGAGGATAACAACGGAGAAAAAGATGACAAACTATATCTAACCCAGATATTTTATTTTTCTAAGAAACTGAAATCGAGCAAAATGGTCTATTCACAGCATGAGCATTTTCAAAGAACTCCCTCCTTCCCCATCTTATTTGAAGGTTAAAAAACTTAATTTCCTCATGCATTTTGAAGACATTTGCTCCTTTTCTTTTTCTCTGTAGGGACTGGTCTGACTCCTAACCCTTACATTTTTCTTCACTTCTCCCATCTGCACTGGAGGAACATTTTCAAAAGCTGCCAGAGGACTTAGCAGAGTAAATCCTATTTTAAAAAGTAACACAGGCACTGGGGAGCTCAGACTCAGCTGATCGCTACCACTCGCAGCTTGTGCAAGGGCTGTGACCCACTGTCATGCAACTGGGCATTTCCCAATGGCGTTAATCTAATGAGCTGAGTTAACAGCAATGGTAAAGACAAGAAATGAGGGATTAGGGGCTGCAGCCTGCCCTGTGAGCGGTGCTGCATCCCTTAGGTGTTGCCAGCTCCGGTGCAGCAGCCACACCACAACACTCCTCTCCCAGGCGCAGCAGAGACAGCCAGAGATCATTTTGTCCATACCAGGACAGGCGGCAGCAGCAGCAGTGCAAATGATAAATCTGTGAAGGCTCTACTAATCTAGGATTTTAATCCATGGGATCTAATACGGCCTTTGTTCCAAACACAGAAGTCCATGAAAAGCGGTCACAAGAAATAACTGAATCTAATGGGAAATGGCTTCATCAACATGTGTGGGAAGAAGCCTGTATGCAACTTAAGGCATGTGCAGCTAGCAAAGCACCTCTTGAAGCTAAAAAAAAAAAAAGGCAAAAAGCCCAAACACTGACAAATACTTTCAGAACAAAGGAATAAAAAGGACTGTGTCTTGCAATAGCTGGACACTCATTTAAACATCCCCATTTGCAGAAAAATTAGGCATCTAGCTGCTCTCTTAGTGAGTGTGAATTTGGATGTTTGTATCCAAGCCTATCCATGGACTATTCAACAGCCTCATGATGGGAAACAAATGGCCCTGAGCTCTGCGGACACTCGCACATCAGATTAAACCGGGCTTGCTTTACACCTGCAAGCTTGCTGCCGAGACGAGATGTCTGCCAGGGGTCTGGCTGTGTAGGTCTGCCTCAGACTTGTCCCTTTCTCCTTATTGATCCCCGAAGTAAGGACCCTCAGGGTGTGCTTAACATTAAGCACATGCATGCCTTCAGATGTAAACTATTTCTATACTGCAATGGTCAAATCCCAAGGAATAAGAGTATTTTTGAATTTTTACTTCACCCTTGTAAATGGAATTTACAAAATTTCTTTCCTTGTATATTTTAAGCTTTTTTTATGTCTTGGGGGGTGGGGTGATTTTTTCCTTGCCAAATGGGAGACTGTCTTTTGAATTAGGAATAGAAAGACTCCTCCAAAGCTAAGGAAGTGGTAGTAGATGTCATACTGACATTCACACATGCTGCATCCTATCACTGTAATATTTATTTTTATACTCATTTTTCTCTCTGCCCTTTCACCCCTTTTTTATTTTTCTTTTTCTCATCATTTTGAATCCCTTCACAGTAAAATGCTCCTCAGCACCTCATCTCATAGTTTTCAGGTAGGTTTGAAATTAGTCACATTAATTCATCCATCGCAGCAAGAGAGAAGATGCTCAGGTGGCGTTTACCAATGTCACTAAAACCCTAGGCTTTATCAGTAGTCACCTCCAGTGAAAGAAGCTGTTGGTTTCTTTGGTAAAACAAGTTCATGAAGGGTTACACTAAAAGGTATGTGAGGCTGTCAGTTAGCCAAAAAACAGTAAACACCCAAATTATGCAGCTCACCAAAACACTTGCCCTCTCATTTCGAGTGGCTTCGTAAAATGTCATCAGTTAGTCTACAGCAATATGCATTGCCTCCTTTTCCTGCAGACCTGAGTGAACGTCACGGATGGATAACATGAATCCCTCACTATTTCAGTTAGTAATTAATTCATAAGAATGGTAGAGAAGGACACAATTTAGTGTGGTTTTGACATTCCCGCTCCTGTTTTAATATGGAACTGTACACCCTTCTCAGAGGTACGTGGTAAACCTTGGAGATAAAATGAATTCTTTATCTCAGTTGTGCAGACAACTCCAAAAGCTGCTAAAAAGCAGCAGTCAGGAATATGATCCCACAGCACTTTATCAATGGGAATTGCTACTCTCTTCGTGAGATAGAGGGTGTGGGAATTCCCCTTATCAAAATGAGTTAACAAGCTTTTACTGAAAGTTGGCCAGCTTGAATGATAAAAAGGGTGGAAAAAACCACCTGTGATCCTTCTGTCATTAAGCATTAAAAAAATTAATTCTGACCCAAAAGAAAACATGATACTCATGTAGGTGACAGCAACTTTGTATTATCCCAGTTTCTCAGAGTTGCCCCAAGTTTCCTGGAGAATCCACGTGGCGCTGGAGATGTCTCAATGGTCAGGAGCTCAGGAGTCTCTGAGCCTTTTCCCATCTTACAGGGCAAGGTCAGGGTATCCTTAGAAAATCTTGTGCTTGATAACTTTCTGAGAACTTTTGCATTCAGTGCATGTTAGAGCAGCTCTTGGGCTACTCCATTTCATGCTTACAATTAAAGCATTATGGGAAAAAGCTCAGGATCTGCAAAAGCATGAGATTATCTTTTGGCCACTAAGCCGAATGATGAATAAGCCTCTGGATCCGGCCCTGAATCTTTGACGTCCTCAGTGTTTGGGCTTTTATTTTCCATTTCATTTCTGGAACGAGGCATGTCAGAAACATCATGGAACAATTTTTGACTTCTAGGAGTTCCCAGCACCATTTTAGTTCACACAGACATCTCACCTTTCAGTGCATACTCAAACACGCCCCCAAACCTTTGTGGATTCACCATCAGTGGTGCCATAGAGAAGGCAAGACTTCAAGCAACATACTTAAAAGTGGCTTTAAGCCTAGCGTTCATATGTGTAATGTAATTTCAGCTATTGCCAAGGGAATAGTGGATGCCGCTGAGATATGCATCCGGTTGACAAAGAGCCAGCGCTGATGTGGCCCATCCAATGTGGTCCACCACGGACCAGCCTCTCCTCCTCGATGTGATCGCTGGGGCACGGCGAGGCGTGTTCCCCTGCGGGCCACGGCACAGCCACCTCCCAGAGGCATCCGCCAGCTGCTCGGCTCCTGCTGCCACCCAAACAGACCGACGGAGCAACTCGCACGTGGAAAACAGCGTCGCACAGACAGATGCACACAGGCACATGCACACCCTACAGGCATCTGTGAATTATGAGGCGTTAAATCCCTCACAGAACTCTGGTGACTTCATAAACCACAAAAATGATGAAATTATTGCCACATAATGAGAAATGTTCCCATCTTTTAATTTTATACCCTATATGGAGCAGGAGCCCCCACTCTTTCTCATTTCCTCTTCGGAGGCTTCCAGAAGTTTCTCTCCTCTGCTTTCTGATGGGCAGGTTATTTCACACAGTTTCACCTTCTCCTGGTACTTTCACTTGCAGCAAGATCCTCTCTGTTGCCACCAGTACACTCAGATGTACCCTATAGCTGTTCCTGAACAAGTCTCTCCAGGAGAAAGTTGCAGCCAAGTGAGAATTTGGTTCCCTTACATTGCCTGTGGCATTTCCTCATCTTGTAGTAATTTTCGTGCAGAGGAATTACACACTAAACTGAAATTAAAACAGAGGAGAAGCAGCACTAACCATTCAGAAATTTGTCTTAGCGTGGTTCCTCCCTTAGAGCCAGCAGCTGAGAGCTGAGTCACAGCATTTCTTTCAGAAAGAGATCCAGTCCTGAGAAGAGAGAATTTACCTCCATCCTCAGGAAACTGTTCCAATATCTAATTATGCTCAACATTTACATTTTATTTCCTATTTCAGCTTTTTCCTGATTTCAGCTTGCAACCACTGGACCCCATCGTGCTTATGTCTGTGTAATTAAAGAGGACTGAACCTTCGTATACCCATTGCCTTTACAGGCAGCTATGGTTCATGACCCAGACACCTCTTAATCTCATCCTGATCAGCAAACTAAAACAATTTCAAATATCCTAGAAATGCATGCATTAAACATAAAAATCAAACCACAGGGAATTTGGAGCTGTATTGCTGAGGTAGCCTAATACTGGATCTCAAATATTCAATGTGTACATAAATATGTACATTTTCAATTTTAAGCAATTAAAATACCATGCAGACAGAAACTGCAAAATAAATTTAACAGCACAGGCTTTTGTTTTATCATGCTGTGACTCATTTCACTTAGTTGGGTACTTTTTGTTGCTGTCATTTTGTTTTGCTTGGGCATTTCCTTAAACCTTAAAAACTTAATTTTGGTCAGTGCTGTCAAATGAACCGCAGCCACACACAGGCTGGGTTCTCAATCAACACCCTGCTCCTGCATGGCTCAGGGCAAGGAAAGGCCTGCAGAAAAACCACAATTTTCCCCTTCTGCTGGTTACTTCCTCAGGGCAGTGGTCAGTAATTTGAGCACCGGGACATGAAAGCTCTTGGTGTGCCGCTCCCTCATTACTGGAGATCCATAATGGCTCATGAAACCTTCATAGGAGGTATGAAGAGCTGTCCATAATGAGTGACTCAGCTTTCATGCAAACTACTCAAAGACAAGGTTTCTCTGCCAAGATCAACAGATTACAACAAACCGGAGTTTACAGAACATATTGTTTCAAAGAGATAAAGAAATAAAGAAACACGGACAGTGTTTCAGAACTGAAGCCCATTTAGATTTCAGACATATCCACAATCCTTCTCTCCCCTTTTCTCTACTCTAACCAACATCCCTCCATGCTTATTGCAGTTTACAGTCAACTTTTCATTTATCCTAGTTCTGCCCCAAACTTCCTATCCCAAGGGTCCCATTTTAGTTGCACAAAGCAAGGAATGGATCTGAAGGCTAAAGTGCTAAAAGGTTCTTCCGTTAGCCACAAAAGTGACCAGGCTGCACATTGGCATAAAGTGATGCCCATGCATTAGCTTTGACAGCAGTTCAAAAATACAGTTTACAGCCAAAAATAAGAAAAATTACTAGAAATGCAAATATCATGGACCAGTTCTAGATCTACACGTCTTAGAACTAAAGATTCCCAGAAGTGAACGTATTGCTCATATATTACTCTTTAGTATTATCTGGGCGGTGAGGTTTCTTACATGATTTGCCATGTGTTCAACACTGTAATTAGTTAATTGCATTTCTTTATTGGTTATCCCACAAGCCACATTTAAAAATCCTAATGCCAGAAGTGGTAAGGTAATTTCCAAGTAAATTCTGGGAAACCAAAACCAAAAATGGGGTAAAAATACTAGTACCAGTCTAGTACCGTATATTTTCAAGTACTACAACTTCCCCTTGAGTTGTTGCTGTGTTCTGAAAAATTCATTAGGACATTGTAACACTTTTCTACGTGGCATAATTCCTGTTTGCAACAGCATGGGAATATACAAAAATCAATGAAAGACCTTCATATCCAAGTTATGCAATTGTCAACGTGTCCATATTTTAGTCAAAATTCCCTGACAGGAATGTGACACCCCTTTGAACTCATTTCCAGTTATTTTTGTTTGTAAATAGTCTGAGGTCATTAATCAACAGAGCTTCCTTGAACCATTAACAAAACCGCTGTTCTGCTTGGTTGTTTCTCTTTGAAGGGGATTACAAAACCATTTGCTCTAGTTTCAATCCACATGGGTTCCTGCTCTGAATTGCATGCTAAGTTTTGGGACCGAGCAAATTCTTCATCTGGTTTCATGTCAAAACCGTCTGAAGTCACAGAGTTCTGCACAGGACTGATGCAGAGCCATAAATTGTCCAAGTTCACTATGGATTGGCCCAAGTGTATTTGTTGGAGAAAGGGTGGGAACTGGAGCAAATCCTTGAGGGAAAATGAGCTAAGTTTCAAAAAAACCTCAAGACCAGGCAAATTTTACATCATTTCAGGTTTCACAGCCAACATATTTAGAACTCTTTTCCCTATCTTTTTGTCCAGAAAATGGGACTTGGCCCACAACGTTCTTCAGAAAGGCTAGCAGAAGATCAGCTGAGACAGAAAAATATGCCAAGTTTCTTTTGTAACTGCATGAAGTTCCACATATTTTCAATCCAGAGTACTCATGCTTCTTTTATGTTCACTTCCCTAAACAGTCACACATGCAGATCGGTGGACCTGACGTGTCATTTCCCGCATTCAAATATTCAAGCTAGGTACAATTGCAAGTAGAGACAGAAAACAAAGGAGGGTGCCATCATTTGTTTGTGCAATCACAAAGGCAGCCAGTGTGCATTGGGTGCTGAGGTTCAGAGAGAAACAAGTGTTAATTTCTCAAAAATAACTCTGAAGAAACAAATCTGGAAAAAAATCATCTGATATTTGCTAAGAGAATACCTCTGAGGAAATCACAATCTGATTCTGCTAGCAGGAAAAAAAAATCTAAAAATATTATATCCTTGTTGGATAAATCTGCTTTGCCAAATTCTCACTCATCAAACCAGAACTCAGCTTGGTTGGAGCTAACGCTGTATAAATCTTAAATTATTTTAAAGAAAAAGTTATTCTCAAGAATTATTTATTTCATGTCCTTTATGAGTTCCTCCTTCTCTTTCAGATGTTTTATTGCAAGGCAAGAGCTGAAAGTTTTAGAGAGAATGTTAAAATCCTATCTCATCTTCCTGAGCTGCTTCATGTGGGCAAAGTATCATTCTTTGTCATTTCAACTCACCATGAGAAGAAAACCAAAGTTTTTAGTAGTATCTCCTACTAGAATAATTAGTATAACT
Organism: Fulmarus glacialis; assembly: GCF_000690835.1. Lineage (NCBI taxonomy): Eukaryota > Metazoa > Chordata > Aves > Procellariiformes > Procellariidae > Fulmarus > Fulmarus glacialis. The sequence continues at coordinate 86,389 of NW_009218615.1, forward strand.
GGAAAAAATAGGTAATCTTTGGGGTGTACAAGCAGGACCTTTAAGAGCCAAAAAGAGTGTTTAACATTTTCAGTTGATAAAAGACATTACTCACCAATGTGTGTTCTTTTGCTTCATTAAAGCACCATCAATCTAAAAAAAATCCAGCTAACACTGCCTGGGAACAGACGTGTTCAAACACTGTTTGTTGCAGCTTGTCCCTTCAAGGATCATAGGGCAACCCTGAAAACTGTGGCCATGGTTTGATTTTCCAAACATAGTCATCCAGTGCCATTTGAGACAGCTTAGGATCTGTAAGACACCCACGTGGGCTTGGCCAGTGTCACAGGACCTACAGGAGTCCATGTTCTTCTGGAGAGGCAGGTGGCGGTCAGGTGAGCTACAAGAGGTATCTCAAAGGCAAGAGGTTACCACACTTAAGCAACTGAATTCCACCTGTGTATCACATGCAAAGGCCATTGAAGCTGGAGCAAGAGTTTATAAGAGAAAAGGCGTACAAAAATGGTCATTTACATATATTTATCCAGATTGGTTTCATCTGGAATTAAGCTTTAAAATGGCACGAGAGAACTGATGTAAAACAAACAACTCTCCCTTTCTCCCAAACTTTTAATAAAGGAAGATGTTACTGAGGTACTGGAAATATGATGTTGAAGGTTGAGCTTCCTAGATAGAGACATGTACAGGGCAGCGTATAAACTTGGCTATTGCTGTACCAAAAAAGCTGGAAATTGATTTGAAAGAAGGCAGATCTCTCATAAGTGCTAAGATCCAAACCCAATAGAGTGCTCGGGTTTCTGATATTTATTTGGGCACCTCACTTTGTACCGAGACCAACAGGAATGAACCGTGTGATCTCCGGACAACACAAGTATGTCTGGATGTCTTCACTCAGTAGGAATAGCCACCCAACAAGTGACAGTTCCTTTTTTTTTTTTTTTCCCCCAAAACCTCATCTGAGCCCTGAGACTTCCAGGAATAGGAAATAGGATCAGCATATTCTCCTATAGTTTATAACTGCCCGTGTTGACTGGTCATGTCACTAGTGCTGATCATCCTAAAGCTTCTCCAGAGCTAATCCATGGCTCTGGGGGACTCCTCCACAGCATAAAATCTCAGAGATTCTTATAAATTTGCAACTCTCGAGTTTGGGATGGAGAGTTTGATCTGAAGTGAGCTTCTGGCCAGCTTCAGCTGCAGCTGGTGTCAAAACTGTGCAAAACCCCACAAGTTTTTGCATGATATTCATGGACATGAATAAGGTACCTGCTACCTGCTTGAGTCTTAACAAATCTAAGGGATGTTTTGGACTTAGGACAAATTCACTTTTGCGGGGTTTGATTTTCTTTAACGTTCTTCCACAACAAAATCAGAGCTCCACTCTCTGTGCACACCTGCGGGTCTCCTGCTGAGCGACTGTCAGTATTACGCAGTATTAAATTAGTCTTGGCATTTCACAGTGTTCACTAATTATAAGCACATCTGTTGAAGAGCAGCTAAAGTCAATTTGTAGAGGGATGAAAATCCAAACGTCAATGTGTTTGATGCATGTGTTTGTTTCCCCTTAGAGTGAGGGTGGGATAAACACTACTTTAAAAATCTGTAATCTTCATTTCTCTTCCAAACAAATGTAAACACTCCCTCAGCTCTCCTGGGGAATATAGCTGGAATATAGAAGACTCTCAGGGAAGACGAACAAGCCTAAGGGCAAACTTCTTTGTGAATCTCTTCATGCCAGTAAAAACTGATCTAAAATAAAAATAAAATTCAAAGAAGGCAACCAAACTGAGGTCTGCGCAGAGGTCTTGCACGTGGGGTCAATGGGAAATGGCTGCCACTACAGCATCAGCGATGTCTGGATCTGCACAACCCTTCATACTTTGTTCAGTCAAGAGCCATGCGTGGCTGTAGATGGTGTCTCCTGTCACCTCTTGAACCCTGACTCGGGTCCAGCCTCATGTTTCTGGCATTGCGAGAGAACTGTCTTGTTCAGAAACAAGTTTGTGAGACTGAAATATTTTATTGTTTATCTATTTTAGCAAAGAAAGCAGTGAGAGTAAAAAGGTTACCATTTCATGTACACAGTTTTCCTCATTCATGGTAGATGGTCTTAGCAATAAGATCTCTTATGTTATAAGACCAGTTTTCATATTCGAACAAGTATCACATTACCACAGACAATGGGAAATAACTACTTGGTGGTCTGAAATCCGGTGTCCTGAACCTTTTGTATTAGTGTGGATAAGGACTAACGATCCTGGAGTTAGTAGGGCTGTGCTGGTGTCACAGTCAAATGAGAAGGGGATGCTTTGTCTCCCTGTTTTTGTTTGAACTTCAGATGCTCATGGGACCTTTGCTGTGCCTCACAGCAGTCCCTCCTTGACCCAAATGCTTCTTGTCTCCCTTCACATGTCCCTTGTAGTCAGTTAAAATCTATTGGCAAAAGAGTGGGTTCTCTAGAGATAATGCTGTTAGCCTTTGGTCCTGTGAGCAACACCAACCCAAATTTCATGCCACTGATCTGTCATTTTTTATCTTGCACTTAAAAGTGTTTAACCATCAACAGAAACTGCTTCAGCCCCTGGTGTCCAGCAGCTATTTTTTGGGAGAGGGTACAGCTGGTGCAGAGCACAGAGCGGTTTTGCACCACGTATCGGTGAGCTGCAAAGGCCCGGCAACTCATTCAGCAGAGACATCAGCCCGCTGATGGCTTCAGTGCAACATTCACCATTAAATCAGATATCCCGGAGTCATCCTGTCTGCCTCGCAGTGGTGAGAGTCCTGGCAAGCCAGTTTATCTCCTTGCACAGATAATTGCAGCCCTGCTGGGACTGGAGCTGTGCGCCACATCGGCACTTTAGCAGAGCTGAGAAAGAAACCTTAAATCCTTCCGTGACCAGAGTCTGGTACTTGGGACGACCAGACTGCTGGCGTGGGTGGGAGGGAGGGGCAGAGGGGACCGGCTTTTGTGAGTCAACACCACTATCGGCAGCGTGTTGCTTCAATCCAGGGTTTTTTCCTGGCACCACTCTCATCCCCACCAGCTCTGCAGTGCTCTCTCTTTTCCGGGAGAGAAACCCAATGACCCTGGGATGCACCTCCTCCAAGATAGACTGAAACGCATTTTAACCGTGCGCCTGGATCACGCACAGCTGTGCAGAGCAAAGCCCTGTGCAGTTCAGGGACACCGCTGAAGTTAAGGTCAAGCTGATCTACGCTGTGTCTTGCAGGATAACTGCATCGTAACCAAACCTCAGGCATGGTTATCTAATGGAGTAGGCAGGCTGGGTGTTAGTACCCTTCCCAGCAAAGGCTGTTTATTTGCAGCACGTGGGCAATCAAGGGCACTCCTGGCTGCAGCTGCAGTGGTGGCAGAGGACAAGAAACAAAACTGGCTGTGAGGCTGGCACTGTTTCATGTGCCATACAAATAGCAGCGTATCCTCCTCTGGGTCGCTGCATTGGGATCAGCAGAGGGACAGACTTGGCGTGCTAATGACTCAGGTGATGACTCTGAACCAGGCATGCTCTGCTCTATGCCGAGACCATGAAGTTGGATATGAGCAAAATTGCTGTCTGGTTAAAAAAGAATGGACTAGAGGACAAAGAAACAGCCCTGTTATTGTGTAGACCTCCAGATCATATCCTTAGAGGCTATGATGCAGCTTATTCAGAGGAGGAAATAAAAACTGCTTGGATAAAAGTTTCTTACGCATTCCCATGCTCTACTCTCTTGTGAAAGTGTTTTTAGTATAGAACTACACCACTTTAACAATATGCACTTCTTCAATACAAAAGCATGACTCATGCCTCTGCACAGGAGATAAAAGATGTGTGGAAACCATAAAAACGTTAATCCAGCATGCAAAGCCAGCAGAGTCGCTTATCTTCATGGAATATTTTAATGTCTGTCTTGTTCTTCCAGGAAAGCTATGGGACCATTTACACCTTTAAAAAGCCTCAGCCTGTAAATAGGTATCTAAAATATCTTTCCTAAAGCCAGTTCTATAAAACATTTTTAAAAGAACTGATACAGGGTTTAATAGGGCATGCTTGGGTTTAGCATGCTTAGTGTTATATTAGCCATATCTTCCTCATGCATAAATATAACGGTAATGAGGCAGAAATGCCTCTAACAGAAATTGCAAATAGAGAGGTGCTGACAGGGTGTCTTCCTCAGTGTGAATCCTAAAGGATTAGTGGTCCCATAAGTAGAGAAATTAGACCCTAGCTCCCTGCTCCCATCTGCCTTGTCTCACCTCACATGGAAGCCATGCCTGTTCCTTCGGGCCCCCTTTCCTTATGGAGTCATGAGCTGCACCCCAGCAAGCCTTGTCCCCTTCCCCAAATGCTGTGGAGCCTCGTGGTTAGGGCCCAGCTTGGCAGACCCATATCTCCTGCCTCCTGGGAAGCCTCTAACCATGACTCTAGCATGCAGAAGTGAGACACTGTCCCCATCTGTCTTTGACCTAAACTTATGCTGAGGACAGTCATAGTCACTTGATCTCATCTTTGGGTTGTCTCCCAAGGCAATCATCTCCCTCATCCTCAGGTCCTAGTGAGATGGGGCTCCTGGAACTGACACTTTGGTGTCTTTTGGTACCTGATGTGATAAAAAACAGCTGGGAAAGCCATCAGGGTCTGCAGTGAACAAAGAGAGGAGTCTTTGGGACCCACCTGGCTGACAACATTACGGATGGGATCATTCAGGGCTCTAATTGTCCAAAAGCTTGAGCTTCCTGAAGATGCAGGAACACAGCTGGTCACCTACAAATCCTTACACACATACACTTGTGCACACACACACAACACCCATGCACTCGCAACAGTTACTACATGTTCAGTGATCGACCGGCTGTGTTGAGGATGACCTCAATTAAAAGGTGTCTTTGTAGGCCTCTTGCAAAGCATGGTGATGCACAGGGGTCTAGAGGGTGGTGAGAGTTCCTGGACTTTGATGACGTTGATTACAGGCATTTGTGCAGCTGATGCAGAGTTTGTTATTAATCTTTAGCTGTAGCACTCTTAATTGCATATCTCACTCCTCAGCTCTAAATCCATGCAAATTACACCTTAGAGCAGTCTGATCTCAAAGTTGGCCTTTTGCAAATACCAAATACGTATATTAGTGCTCAGGAATGTCGTCTGCCCATGCAGTCACCTTGGTCACTTATACCCATGGAGCCCCCTGTTTTCCACTTTGTCACCATCTCTTCTTCACCCGTCAGACTGACATTCACTAGACATCATATTTAATATTTTTTTAGAAATGCCTAGTATATTTTACTGGTGTCATCCCAAAGCTGACCATGCAGCTTAGTCTGCAGACAAGGAGAGAGGGTGATTTACTGTGATGAGACTCCTGTAGTTCTGGCCAGCAGCAAATCAGTAGCAGTTCGGAGCATGAGCATTTAATGGGGACATCCCACATTCCTTGAATGTTCTGCTGAAGCATAAAGATCATATCCAGCCAACCAGGCTTATGTGCATAAATCTCTGTTGTACGCTGTTCTAGTTATGGAGCTGCTCAAGATTTGGGACCACTTAAGGAGATAAATGCATCACTGGTCAGAGATGCCAAATTTGGAAGCAAAAATTAGAATTCCATGCCAATGCTGCAAAGCAAGCGTTTTCTGGAGGTCATTTAGGATGCTGCATTAGGAGGCTGACTAGGACTGTAGCCAGTGCAGAGAAATTAGGGCCTCCAGAATTGAGCTAAGCAGCCCCCATGAGGTGCTCACCCAGCTGACGAAAATCCTACAAACCTCTAATCACCAGTGTTTGATCAGGGCTGTGAGGAGAGGCAAGGTCTATAACGCCACAATTAAAATCGCTTTAGGATACCAATTCTAGTCCCTTCCATGGTTTACCAGCAATGTAAATCCAAGCTAATTTATATTTTAGAATAGCTGAAAAGTGGAGGCTAAAAGATACTTTTAAGACATTAAAGTAATAAATATCTCTTCAATTTGTCAAAGGTCCACACTCTTCTGTTCCCTCCCTGTCGGTGATGGCTTTGCTCAGCTCCCACCCACCACTCCCTTATGGTGCATGGAAAAGGGAATTCAGTGAGGTTATTAAATAATTTTCTGCTTAAAAATTGCTTCCATCATCTTTTGTGTCTTTAGCTGCCAGGCATTTGACCGCTACTTTACGCATCTCAACAGGTTAAAGCATGTTTCTAACTCCTTTTAAGAAAGGAGCAAGTAATGAACAGCAGAAGGACTCCTGTCACTGGCTGTTTTCCTGTTCTTCAAGGTTTAGACAAAATACTCATTGGTCCCCTAGAAACAGTCCACACAGTTGAAGAGGGAGACTCATTAACCTTGAAAACAGGGTTGCCCTGTGGTCCTGCAGAGACCTCTTGGAAAAATTAAAACAGAAGCCTCTGCTTAAAGCCCAGTAGACACAGGTGGTTGAAGGAGGCACTGTCTCCTAATGGTCTTTGGGGTGGTTTCCTCCCATATTCTGTAACAATGGGATTTTTTAAAGTGAAAGACAAATAGTAGTTCTAGTACCTTTTAGAGCATGATCCAGTGCTTCCAATGGAAGGAGAGGCCCAGGCTTGGACTTCTGTTAAATATGGGGAGCTACTTTCCACACAAGTGTGAGGGTGAGGAGAGAGATTATTGATGCTGCATCTGAAATGAGAGGTCTTTGGCTGCTACCACAACCAGAAACAGCATCTTCCAGCTCTGGATCATGCCACATACCATGTCGAAGTGGCTCATGTACATCTAATGGTACATGGAGAACAGTTTGGAAACTCCTCTATGGAGGCTTTGTAAAAGTGACAAGGAGTAGATTACTACGTGGTTAATAATGTTGTTTCTTGCACTATAATTTATTGATGCGGAATAGTAATTTCATCAGTCATTACTATTGTGCAATTTGCAGCATTACATGGAGAAGGAAACCCTTCAATGGACCATAATATCTAGCAAGGGTAAATGCAAGGGTAAAACTATGTCAAATTGTGCGGCAGCCCTTGTCAGCATCAGAGCAGAAGTGTGATTAGAGCCATCTCTGCTTAGTATGATGCTTAAACATATTAAGAAACTTAAGCACATGTTCTTGATGATCACGATACTGTCCTGAATTGCACAGTAAAAAGGGAAAAAATCACATGGGGAGAGTCAGAGTCAGGCCATACAGGGAGGGGAAATTTTTGAAGGCTGTTTCCTGGTTCTTGGTTCTCCAGCGGAAAGCCTGCTATGAAAATCTAGTCACAGGAATATTAATGGTACTTGTGCTGGGACACTTCTTTAAATGAGATATTTATTCTCTACTCCCCCTCCCCCCCAATAACCTTACTGGCATAACAAACCTCACCTTCTTTTCAAAAGCGTTTTTAGCTGCTCGAGCTGCAAGCATTACAGAAGAGCGGAGGATTACTACCCCTACCTCAGAGGCTGTTGTGTGCTAGAGGGTTTTACACTTGATGCCCTAACTCTGAAGAAACTACATTTAGTGCCCTCAGGAAATGAGTAATCCCTGTCAGACTGCAACACGCACATGCACGTTGAGTTGTTCTTCTGCAAATGGTGTCATTGTGCTCAGCACGTGGATTCAGGAGGAGGAGGCGAATATTGGCCTGGCGCATGGTCTGGCACCTCCCAGAATCTGTCAAAACTTCTAATGCCTTAGCAGCCTTTTCCTCTGTAACAGATATCTTTCCATCCATCTTTCTTTCTATCCATCTTTCTTTCTTTCCTTTTCCTCTCTTTCTCTCTTTCTCTCTTTCTCTCTTTCTCTTTTTTCTTTTTCCTTCTTTCTTTCCTTTTTTTTCCTGCTTCAGCACTTTGCCTTGCCTAGCCACCTTCCTAATTCAAAGACACCCAACTTCCAAAGTTTGTATCTGTGAACAACATCTTCACATGCACAAATAAAGTCACTTCCAAGATTTGGCATTTGCAGGAGTTGAGCCTGAAGTGTTAAAGTACAAACACTTTCTGATCAGCCATTCCCTTGGTAACAGATGGCCCAATCTATGCTCCAAGATTGTCTTTAACTCTGTCTGACCCAACATAAAACCAAATGTTCATAAACTGCAATTCTCCATACCCCAAGATGTCCATTTTTGGCTGTAAATCTGGAGCACATGCTGTTATCTGAGATTTGTAACAGTCATGTGCGATACAGGGAGGCGCGTTAGCTAACTTGGGGGGAATCTGATCAACACAGGCAAATCAGTGCTCCCTCCAACAACTTCAGCTTCTTCTGAGAAACTTTCTCTGTCAGTATTTTCAATAGGATAAAGTTATTTTTTTATTTCTCTGGATAGTACCTCACCTTATACCTTGGGTAAATGTACCAAGCCCAAGCCATAGGGATTACATGCATTAAAGGCCACTGCACTTGGGTGGGAAGGGACTCCCTGTATAACACCAGAATTGGGGTACCAGGTCTGCAAGGATGAATGCTGCCTCTTTCCTCTGGCATTAGTGTTGCCTCAAGGGCAGGAGAGCAGAGAAAAAATGCCAGTTGCAGAACCCATGGAAGCTACGGAAATAACACCTTGAAGTTAATGAATTATGAGGAATCAAACCACAGCTCAGATGTCTGGCTGAAACCTCTCTTCCCCAGCATTCATTCAACGAACGCCTAATGGGTTGTGATCACACACTGCTACCGTGAAAGGAACAGGGAGATAGCTGTGACTGGATGCTTGGCACCCCCTCACTTCAGGAGGAAAAGGGCTGGATCTGTTATATTTGATAAAGTCACAAATTCTGTTAATGAAAAGATGCAAAAAAAAATTCACCTTTCTTATAACCCATGAAACTTTTGTCTCAGGCTTCAAAATAAGAAAATGAGAGATAATTTGTTTTTAAGGAGTCCATAAAATAGACAAATGTTCAGATTTCATTGATGCGAAAAAATGTCTTTTCACAAGCATTATTTTTTGCAGGGCAGGGGGAAGGGGATCTTCTAAATCTGTTTATACTAGGATTAATATTAGGAGTGAGTTAGTTTTTCCAAGGTTCAGCAAAATGAGGGGGAAAACAAAACAAAACTTATTTTCAGGAATGTTTACCAATGGGTTCTGGTCATGACTTGTGTTTTGAAACTTGGGAGGCCAGTTTTTGAGCCTCACTGTTAGTGTTTAACTTTAGGATTAGGAATTATTGAGTTAGGTTCATTAAAATAGCTGGGTTTTGTCCTTCAAAAATTTAAGAAAACATGGTGTAAGCCTTGGAAGCAAGGTCTCTTTCTGTGTAACAACAGTCTCATTCAGCTCTAAGCATATGGCTGTCTTTGTTTTAGAAACCTGTGTTAAAATAAGGGTAACGCTCCCCATTCCAGCAGAATCATCAGCTCTGTTCTGAGGGATTTACATAGCTCTCAATAATGCCGGTTTAAAGCCTTGAGAAACCTACTCAGATCCCAGCATATTAAAACTACTGAAAGGGAGTGGGGGGCCAGTTCTTCCCAAAATTTCGTGTTTGAAGCGGGGGGAAAAAGCACCAACATCACAGATAGGACAAGGCTGGCAAAGGGCGTCTCTGAACTCTCTGAGCTGAGTAATGGATGAAGATACTGAAATATTCCCCCTAAAAAACCTCGAGGAGAGATACTCCCAGATGTCAGCATGCGGACGTCCTCCTGGGAATACCTGAAGAGGCCAAAAGCTGTTGTCCTGCTGCAACGGGTTATTCTGCAAAGGGCAGACTGCATCCCCGTGCCCCAGCGCAGGCGGAGGACAAAGACTCCTTCGGAGGCAAACCTCACTCCTTGAGCTTCCCGAATGACTTGCAGTGGTCTCTGTGGCTGTGTGCTGACTGCATGGTAAGATCTTTGCATATCCATCCTCAGCAGGACCAGTTCTGTCTTCAGCCACTTTAATGTAACTGAATTCAAAGCAGCTGCCCCGTTATAGCACAGACTAGGACTAGCCCCAACTTGTCTACGTGTGGTTGCACTCACAAATGTCCCATTAATTGAGAACAGTCCCTAGTGGGTTTTCATTTCAAGAAGAGTTTTAGAAGTTTGGGTCACTGCAAACAAAATCGTGCTCTCCTCTGTTTTGGGTGTTTTACAGCAACTCAACTCTTTTTTTAATCTGCAGCCCAACCAGCTGACTGGAGCTGGCAGGAAGACAATGAATCCATTTTACGATGACTTTCAAGGTTTCAAAATGTGTTTTGGATCTGCCTTGGAGTGAAAACAAAACCTTCTGAACTTTTTCATACAGTGAAGTCATGTCGAGGCCATTTTTGCCTGGGAAGGCTCTGAGATTGCCTCCGTGGTGCAGGCTGCAAAGACAGCCTCGTCATTGCTGCTGCAGGTCAGGTGGCTGCTCATTACTCTGAAAACAGCAGCTCAGCAATGTACAGATAAACCTGGACACACGACAAGCTGGTTCCCACTCTGGATGTTTTCTTCTAGGTGGGATATCTGCTGTGACTTTTCTCGGGAATCCTCGGGCATAACCCAGTTCCTCCTAACAGTGTAAGTCACGGTAACCTTGGATTTCTGTGACAACAAACCAGCCATGGGCAAAGTGGGTTGGGATCCTGATTCCCAGCCTCACTTTTCACTTTTACAGATATTACCAGCTTGCTGATGTAGATACCACTCTTCTCATGTTTCTACACTTATAAGGAGATATTGCACTGTACAATTAAGAAAAAAAAAAAGGAATTGCCTTATCAGTCTTGAAACCGCCTCTTTTTCCTTCCTTGTTTTTTCTTCTTCCAACTGCTCTGCTTCATTCGTTGTTTAAGACAGATAAGCTCACTGACAAATGCAAGCCCTGGTCCAGAAAATACCAATCCTAAGTTAATTTTTCCAGGCAAAGACCCTGACTGTGCCTTATTTGCACTCAGTGGTATATGTCAACTCTCACATAGTTTCAGACCTGCCAGGAATTACACCAGTGTTGGATTATAGCATACTTGATTTTGAAGAAAGGAGAAACTATGCTACTGTAATCATTATTTAAACCATATCCCTTTGCTTTGTTGAATGGCAGGCTCCCATTCACACATAGCATATCATGCAGACACAAAGAAAGGGGCTGCCTTTGGGAAGAAAACTTTTTTTTTTCAGCTGAATTACTAATTTTTTGCATAGGACCCCATGATTTTAGCCAGAGAGGGGGCAGAAGAAAATTGTGACCTATATATATTGATCTTGCAAGCACAGAACATGACCTCATGTGTCACGTAAAAGCACAAAGCTTCTCCCTGAAGAACTTTCAGTCTGAATAGAAAAGAGTAAGAAAAAACATATTTTTAGTATATATTCTTATTTTACTAGTGGAGAAAACCAGTGAAAGAGTGGGTGTTTTATCAAAAATATGTCTGGTTGAAAAGAAACCCTCTCTGGGAAGTCAGGTTCACTAACCGCAAGATTATCTTTCTTAGTTATTATCTTTCCAAAAGATTTCACATAATAATTTCTGCCATTCTGGTTGATACCAAATTAAATGGAAGAAGCAACCTACTTGTCACATAAATTACTAGAGCAGACCTGTCACCAGTTACCCATAAGGATGCATTGCCTGTTTTTCATTCTTGATGATACTGTGAAGTTCATGAAGGCCACGTGGTTCACCCATCCATTGCCTCCACACATCCATTACTAGCTCTTTCTACATCACATACCAATTATTTCCATACGTTGCTCTAGAGCATATCTTATACGCTAGGATAAACTAGATATGCAGAGTCAGAGGCAAACCTGGTACCCAATCAACCGGACATCAAGGCATTGTCCAAAGAGCTGGCTTTGTAGCAGGCAAACACCAAATGCTCAACAGTCCTTCCACACGTAGGTTAGTTATTTTCCCACTGCCCATCCATCTTCTTTTTTCCCCATCAAACAGAACTGGACACCTATGATTTCTTGGTCACAGAGTGCATGGTTTATATTTGAAGAGAGACTTTTGTAATAAAGATGATGGATTCATGTAAGCATCCAGTGAACTCATACTGTCTTCTTCAATGTTTATACTCACTCATTGTGCTCTACTGTTCTCAAATAATTACATAACTAGCCACAGCCATTTCAAACAGCCCTTCAACCCACATCAGCCTCGTGTATAAACATTGGTGCTTTATACAGTCATTTTGTATTAAATTTGTCTGCAGGGCAACAGTTTGCTGTACCGTTTTCATTTTGTGAGATGATTCATGCAGCAGTTAAGACTCAAAGTGCTTTTGATTTCCTTGCAAACAGTCTGTCTGCCTTCCCTGCTATCTGCAGCCCAAGATCTAAGAAGGGGTTGCCCAGTATGGTCTGTGTCCAGAGTCCTGCTAATAAATCACTGAGCTGCATATAACAGGCACAAACAGATCCCAGGCATCTGGACCCCTCACTCCGTAACTGCAAGCACAAAGTCTTCGATCATTTCTTTCAAACAGATCCAGTTTCAGCTCAAGCACCCGCTGCTAATGGATCAGATGCTGCAAGGCTGCATTAATATGGTTCTGTGCCCAAGCAGCAGTAATTTGTGTCTCATTTTGGCTCATTACCTTGGGCTCAGCCCTGCCCTGATCATAAATGAAGGAAGATTGAGTCTGCCTGCAAAGGCTTGGTGGCTTTCTGCCCTGTGAGGAGTAGTCCCATGCAGTAAAACAAAAAAGACCTGAAACCAGCCTGCTCCAGAAGATGATGCAGGGAATCCTAGCTCTCACGGAGACAAAGCTGCCTCTTTGGAAAAACTTCAGGCATTTTTAAAAGCAAGAGTGCGTAGGATGAGTCACCATCTGACTCCCCACCTGGCTTTTGGGCAGGGAGGGTGGTGAAATGGTCCAGTAGAAAACAATGTGTCATCCCAACAAGCCTGTTCACCTCACAAAGTAAAAAATGCCTGGGAGGCAATGAACCCCATCACTGTGAGCAATTAGGCACTGTGGGTAAGGACTAGCAGAAGGCATAAGCATCATGTAATTCCAATTTAAGCCCTTTTTAAACATCATTATAAGAGAAACCTGAGCCAACGTCTTTGGCATGGGGAGAGATTCATGCCTTTCCACCTTCATCCTGAAGCGGTGCAGTTGTATCTCAAAGGGAAGAGGATATTGCACAGCACCAGCCCATATTCTTGGTTGAAAGCAAAGCAAGGAAGAAAAAAATCCCAGGAAATTGTGCTGATTTCTCCCCAGCTATGAAGGAATAGACATTTCTGCCTTTCCTATCATTGGCAGGAGGGGTTATAGTCTTTGTTCTTTGGAAGGGAGAAAGATGAAAACCTCTGGCCTGAGTAAAGAACATTTTTTCAGAAGATGTCTCTCTCACAGTGATACATCCCCTTATGGTGCATACATACAAACACACACCCCACACACACACGCACATGTACACACACACACTTTTTCTATTTCATTAAAAAACATTCTGGTAACAATCAAAGGCAGCTCATAAATGTCATATTTCGAAAAGCATAATGCGTGATTCCCTCTTTAGAGCAGTTTTTACGACAAACAGTATACCAATGTTTGTGTATCATTTCTAGGACTATAAAATAACTTTTTATGGCTCTTAGGCTAATATCTGAAAAGTAGAGTACATTTTCATATTAAATTCTTTCACAGTATTTAAAGCGTAATATCCCTTGCCAGTCCACCCTCCCTTTCCTCGTTTCTCTTCCTATGCAAAACCATGTGACAAAAAGCAAAGTGCTTTTAAGAAACATACCTCTGGCGTAGAGCCAACCCCTCTTTTTCTTTTTTTTTTTGGTTTTGCCAGTTGTAGCTGACAGATATCTATAGCAAACAGTTAACATATATAAACATGTCAGATATAAAACAAATATACTTTGAAAGAAAACAGAGAGCTGGAATGGTTCATGCTGCAAGACAATGTTGGTGCAATTAGCGGGAGCAGGGTGTGGGGTCTTCAGGGCGGGTTTGGCAGGTCTGTCCAAGGTAGAAGTACCTTTCTTCTTCACTCTGTCAAGGTCTGCGTGGATGGCATGGAAAAAAGACAGGCCCCCAGTGTCACAGCCACCATCTGGTATAGATGAAAAGAAAGCATAGCAGTTTTTTATGATGACCGGTGAGGCAGTGTGTATGAGAGACATCTGCAGGCGTGCGTTTCTGGAATACGTTTCACGGGTTGAATAAGCTGGATCGTTACTGAAATGCAACCACTTAGAGGCTTGATCCTGCAAAGCTTCTGTCGGATGCTGAGCCCTCCTCCCTCCGCTCCAGCGAGGTTTTCCTCCACTGTTTATTATCGCATGGCACTTAATGAGATTATAAATGAACGAGACTGAATTAATTAGAGTTAGGAGAGAAAAAACAAGTAGCAGTGTGGCCTGGTGCTGTATACTGTGAGCAGGCTCACAGCATCCCGCCAGCAAGGACTCACCCCAGCACCAGAGTCACCTGTAAAGTCATGGAATGTTGACCCTAGGGGGATGCATGAGGTTGGGCAAAAATGACCAAAGAATGATGACCAGAGAGCAAGGGAAGGGCATCCTGCTTGGGTCTGCTCCCTGCTCTGCTGCAATCCCAGGGCCTCATCTCTTCACAAAATCATTTTTCACTGCCCACTTCCATTTGATGGGGCAGAGGTGTCCCATAGGCCCAGACTCATCATTTTTGAGGTTCTTATTATCAGACTGAATAAGGAAAATAGCCATTTTAGCCTGCCTGTCAAGTCAATGAATGGGACTGACATCCTTAGACAGCAGTTCAGAGTGGGCTTTGGCATCCAAAATGCCATGGGACGAATCCAGGCTCTGCTGTGCCTATGTCCAGAGGATCTCCTTCTTGGTGGGTCCTATAAAACAGTCTAGCACAGACCAGACACCAACATGGCTCCTGGCCATCAAACCCTAACAATAGGTTAAGAATAGACTAAACAGATAATTAAACAGTTTAATTCAGCTCTCAAACAGACTAGGAGTGCAATTAAATGGGCCCAGATTCTTTAGGCTGGGAAAGACACCGCTGAAGGGGATATGATAGAGATCACGAGTAGGCTGGAAAATATGAATAGAAGATGACTGTTCGCTGTCTCCCCTAATACAAGAGCTAGGGGATGTCAGATGAAACTAGTTAGTGGCAAGTTCAGAGAAAAAAAGAAACAAAAGAAGAGCCGTTTTCCCCAGTGTGTAGTTAAGAGGGGGAACTCTTTGCCATAGGGCTACCAGGCACATTCACGGAAGAAAAATTATTTAAGGGCTGTTGAAGACAAAAATGCCTCCCCTGGCTCAGGGCAGAGCCGATGCTGCCGGCGGCTGGCGAGCGCAGGGGGGGACATCGCTGTGCGCTGGCCCCGCTCACACCTCGGCATCCGCGGGGGAGACAGCCCAGGTCTGCCTTGGGATGGCGGGTCGGACGGGCTTAGGACCAGTATCTGCATCCCACTGAAACAGTTTAAAATCCACGTTTTAAATCGCAGTCAAAAAGGCTATTAGCAGCATAGGTGCTGCCTGTAGCTGGGAGAAAAAGCACACACCTCCGCGTGCTCGGAGTCCTTTAGACTCAGCAATACCTGAGCATCTTGCGAGCTGAATCTCCTCGAAAAAATTAAAACTGGGATAAGGAGGGGGTTTGTCCTTCTGACGCCTCCCAGGGACACAGACCGAACCTTTATTCTTTTGTGAGCAGAAGAAAAGAGGGATTAACGGCAGTGATGGGTGAAATTCAAACACTTTGCAGGTTTCGTTCAATTTGGGTAAGTCTAAACCAGATCTGGATTGGAATTTAAGCAGTACACAGATTTCAGAAAATGCCTTCCATCGAAGTGATCTCCCATGTCTCAGCTCGCTTTTATTTGATGCCGAAATAAAGAAGGATGGAAACAAATGTTTTTGACTACAAGAATACTTAAGATCTGATTCACCAATAATGAAATATTTTGCAGAAAAATATTTGTCAATTATGTTTTTAATTTTCACAGAAAAATGTGAGACTTTTTGAAAAGCCATTTTTAAATGAGTTAGATATTTTCTTCCCTTTCTTCTTTCCTTCCTCCCTTCCTTCCTTCCTTTCTAATTGCTACATTTTTTCTGCTCATTACTGCCTCACCCTACTCTGCCTGCTGCTGAGAAAAGGATGCAAAAGATTTCTAAACCCTTAGAGAAGACTGCTGTTAATTTAAGCCTACTAAAAAAAAATAGAAGAAAGAAATTTAAAGTGTGAAACTGCATGGAAAACAAAGCTTCTTTTTTAATGCCTTTCTACCTGAAATACGGGGGAAAAAACACGTGCAGAAATACCCTGAAAAGTGGGATGCCTCTACTTTTGCCTTCCTACCTGAAATATGGGGGGAAAAAACCACGTGCAGAAATACCCTGAAAAGTGGGATGCCTCTACTTTTGCCTTCCTCACTGCAAGGGCAGGAGATTTGATAGGTGTCACCCAGCTCGCAGAGGGGCAACTGGGACATCATCCGCTAAAGGATAATATTGGAGGTGCCTTGTTCCTTGGTTAGATCTGCTTTTGCAGACACACAGGAAGTCTGCAGCAGAAAAGGGATTAAGAGCAAGTCTTAAACGAGTGACCTCTCCCACCCCCAGACCAGCCTCTCGTTGTCTTTCTCCTTCCCAACAGAAAACCCGCACTACCGATGGGGACAGCAAAAGGGAAGGCAACCCCAGAAACTGCCGAGCTCTTCTTGGGGAGATGAAGCAGACGCTGCCATCCAAAGCAGAAACAGCAGTGTGATTTTCATTTTTTCGCTCCTCAAATATTTTCAGCAATAAAAAGGCACCTGATTTCCACCCAGCCCCAGGCCTGGCACAGGACATGCCAACCCCCCCGGCAGCTCAAAGGGTCCCCGTGGCAGCGGCGTCTTCTTTTCTGGGCCCTTTTCTGGTCCTCTTCTGCACAGCGACCCCCCCATCCTGGGGCCAGATCCTGAGCCAGCACACGTCGAGGTGATGCCAATTGACATCGGCTGAAGATTAGTCACCTGGGATTAACTGTTAACTTTATAGCTCCGGTTTCGGGGTGGGATTTTCCAAAGCGCCTGTTTGGTACATACATGTAACAGAGCAGGAGAAATCGCATAGATGGCTTTATCCTCCTCCATGATGTAACATAAACAAGTTCAGTCATATATTTTAATTCATGAGAAAATCACCCTTCAAATAATAAAAATATCCAGAGAAACTTTCTCTCAGCTTAGCCGAGCAGCCTGCTCTGACAACGTGTTGCGAGAGCTGCTTGCACTGACCTCCTTGAGAAGAGGCTTCAACCCCAAGGCAAATATCTGTGGAAGTTTTATGAGAGCCTAGACCAAGAGAAAAGCCAGCAGCAGACATCTGTAGGCTTCTTTAGGGCCAAGGATAAGAGATCCCGGCATCTGTTTTATGAGGAAGGATTGCTGGACTTTGTGGGCTTCACAACTAGCTACGAGGAAACCCTCACAGCTCCCTTAGCTCAAACACAATTGCCTGAGGTTCCTGCTTCTTCCAGGTTCATCACTTTCTTATGCAAACTCTCCTTAAAGAAAAAAATAAGGGGGTGGTAAATTTATAGACAGATGAACCATTTTCCAATAACCTGCCTGGCCTTAACGCCTTGTCTTAGCAATATTGGACGGGTAATAGCAGTATTGGGCTGGTCATTTAACACCTGCAATAAACCAGGGTGCTATTCAGAGTTGCATCCCAATTGCTCACAAGTTTTCCTGTCTTAATAGCAGCAAGTAATGACTGTAGGACATGGCATATAGCTTCCAAGTTGTGGGCATCCACAATCCTGTTGCTAAACATGTTGTGCTTGCATGGAATTTTTTTCAGGAAAATATTGGTTTGATTTTGCCTCAGTTGCACAGGGCAAATCCACTGCCTTTAGGATTGAGCTCTGAGACTCTGAGATCAGAATCTCACTTGGGGCCACCAACATACGAATTTGTCCGTGAGCTCATGGGCGACATTGGCTTAACATGCTGTAAAAGATTGGGACGGCTCAGAGAAGGGTGAATGCAAGGGAGAGAAGAGGGACATGTGGCCAGGGTGGGACCTCTGGGGCCACCAAGCATGGTAGCTTGGGCTGCTGAGGAGCCACTGTTTCCAAGAAACCCTGGAGAAACCAAGCTGACGTCCTCTCCCTGGTGCCGGCTGCTGTGCCTGGGCCAAAAAATAAAGTGGGCTAGGACCGAGCACAGACTGTGCTGTGCTCTTGTTTACTTTACAAGCATAGATGTGACCAACATGTCTCACCACAGCCCTGAACTCCAGTTCAGCTGAACTGGAGCCTGCGACAGCTGGAGGAGAGGAAATGAGCTTGCGCGGGTATTCGGCTGCCGGTGTCTCCTTTCAGTTGAAATTAATGTCAATGGTTGTTGATGCTACAGGTCATTTCCTGTCTCCCCCCTTAAATCTGGAACTTCAGTGGATTTCCCAATGGTAAAGAGAGGTCTGGCCAACTTTCCAGCCAGCTTTTCAGGCTTAGTAGTGTTCTTGTGAGCACCAGAGGGAAATTTTGAAGCAGACTGTAACCCACGTCACGCAAAAGTTCAGAAAATAGATTTACAGGGGTAGGAGAACACGCTGCTATCTGCATGGGGTGCTTCCTACATAGCAAATGTCACCCACAGATAGGCGAACAGATACACAAATAAAACTCTGTTAGCTGGAAGTCTTAATGTCAGGGATCATAATGCCGGATTGCTGCAAAAGACAAAGATTCGTCCAAACACCGTCACCTTTATGGCTGAGCTTGGCCTCTGGATTGTGTTCCAAAGCTGTTCAGGCACCCATGGACACAGTCACCACCGCCTGCAAGGTGATCCATGTCTCCAGTTCATGGGTGTTGCCTCTGGCCTTGATGGACACATGTTGTCCCCGTGCAAAGAGCACAACGATGAGTGACCATGGAAGACTTCATGGGGAGCTTGCCTTCATTTTGTAATCAAGTTCTCATTTTCTGGGCATGTCTCCTCATTCAAAACACATGGTCAACTGAACCAGCACAATGGGAAAAACAGCTATGTCCAGAAAACTCTGGGCAGCTCTAGTCCATTAAAGCAGCAGCTGTCCCTCTAGGATCTCCAAATGTTTCACACGTTAATTAACCCAAGATCTCCACAAGACAGTTATAATGCTGAGACTGGGAGCTCTCTGCAGTAGTGCCCAGTGTTGCCCAGAGGTTGTCTGCTTGTGTGCAGTACAAAGTTGTAGTTTTGGAGTAGGAAGACCAAAGTCTGCATCCCAACACCACCGAAATGTGGGGTGGCCACTCTGTGAGCCACTCACAGCCTGCAGGGCTCTTCACTGCCTGCAGACTTACCTAGTCCAGCTGGAGACTAATCTTTGCTCAGTTCAACTTTTGTGCTTCTCCCTGCCTTTGCTCCACAAAATATTCTAGGCATGTTCTCTTCCCACCCCTCCTCTACCCATTGCCTTCCCACTGTTTTTATTGTTCTTCGTAAAATTTCTTCTACGTTGGGGGAAAATGCCTGTGGGTGTATTCAGAAACCCAACCTGAGGCACTTAACTGGGGCAGTTGGTCCTGTGGCTCCCAGATTTACTAGGGAGAAGATTTACCAGGGGTCAGGTTATGGTTTCTGCTCTGAATAATTTCTCTAATTTCTCTAGAGGAGCCCGTTTCTCCCAGGTTTCTGTGGAGGAGGCCTCCGGAGAGCAGCTGGCTAAGTTTGGTTCCTAAATTTGGGTGGGGTGAAATCTGCTGCCCTGCAGATGTCAAAGGGATTTAAGTTTGCATGGGACCAGGAGGCACTTGTGAAAGCACAACTCTTTCTGC
The DNA here is from genome assembly GCF_000690835.1 of Fulmarus glacialis. NCBI lineage: Eukaryota > Metazoa > Chordata > Aves > Procellariiformes > Procellariidae > Fulmarus > Fulmarus glacialis. The sequence goes on from NW_009218615.1 coordinate 106,058, forward strand.
TGATTCCTTTGTTTGCTGTGCCATGACCGTACAATGAAGGCTGGGATCTCCCTGTGCCAGGCACCACATAAAAAACAGAGGGAGAAAGTTTTCTCACCCTGGAGTTTGCAGTCTAAACAGACAAAGGAGCACTGCAGAAGAGTGAGCAGAGTTTGGCTTGCAAATATTATGTTAGCTCCCTGATTTCTTCATGGTTGGTTGGGCAGCAGATGTATTGCTTTCTTTGAATGGTTTGGGAGGGGTATCCGTGCATGCCTGGGAGTGGAACAGGATCTTGTCTTTATGGCAAATTTGGCGTGAGGAGATGTTCCCAATTAAATCCGGGCATAATCAGATGAGCACTTGCAATCCTAGCAGAATGCTTTCAAACTGAATTGGTTTAATTTGCTATATACAAAGGATCGTGTTCATTGGAAAATGCTTTTATTCCAGAATTAGGGCATCTCCACGTGGAGTTTTTCAGGGAGAGCTATTCTTTCTTAAATCCATCCCTTCCCTTAATCTAAATTAACTTCCCTGGATAGAAAAGTGTGTGTGTATATGTTACACAGAAGGGGCCAGGGGAAAAGCAGGAAGGGATTAGCTGAAAGGAAAAACAAAGGAAGGGGCAGAGATACAGAGGGGAGGGAGATAAATCGGCCAGCGAGAGGGAAGAAAAACGAAGAGCAGCTGGAGCGAAGAACCCATCGGGCCAGGACCCGAGCAGGGGATCCCCCAGCCGACTGCAGCGCAAGGCAGCCTGCCCGCTGTGGCTGCCCCTGGGCAGGCAGCCCCGGGGGAGCGGAGGGCAGCTCTGCCCTGTGCAGTCTGCAGGGACCTTGTAGTCCCCACCAGTCCCCACTTTTCTGCATGAAGTCCTCAACTTCTGGAGACACCATTCTCTGGGGAGCTTGGCTCTGGAGTTGTTTATTTTCTTTAAGAAAAGGAAGTCTCTTGATTGAAGGAAAACATTTTTTCTGTAAAAGTTGTGAACGACCCCAGCGTATTTGATGCGCCGTTGCAAACTGTTGCTTATTACACTTCTGGAGTCAAAGGTAATGATGCCAAAAACTAAAACAAAAAAAAAGAGAAGCAATCTTTTCCTTCTTAGGCCTTTCACCATTGCTACAAATGGGTCTGGGGTGAGGAAAAGCTTGCTCCTAATCCTGGCCCGCAACAAGCTGGCAATGCTGCATGTCACCCATACCCCATGAGTAAGAGCCATCCTCCCCCATAACGCTGTGCCACGAGGCTTTCATGGGAGGGACACTCAGCTCTGCGCTCGTTTTGCAGCGCTGCTGTTGACCCTGAAACTTTCTCAGGTCTTGTGGCAAATCTGATGACCCAGTGCAACGAACAGGCTACTGTCTTCAATTCAGCTACCCCTCCTCCTATACAGTATATAGCTCCTACGACCAAGGGAGTGAAGACAGCACCCTACACTTGAGGATTTAAATCTCTGCTCTGCCACAGGCTTTCTAGGTAACCTTGGGCAAGTCCCTTAGCCTTGGGAAACCCAGCCCCTGTGCTTACCTGCCGGTCCTAATGCTTCTTTACCTCTTAGGGGTGCCTCGAGGAGGTCAGCACCAACAACCGTGAGATGCCTGGTCCCATGCCAATAGGAGCTGCACGTATTCCTCACATGGATCCAGACTGTGATGACAATGATGATATCTTCATTGTTATATTTCCTGAAGTGTGCTCTTCAAAGAAGAAACAGGAAGATGCAGTACTTGCCCTAGACTGTATCACCTGCATACCCAGACCTTTGTCTAAATGAACAATACCACTTGCCAGATTGTATTTCCTGTGAGCAGGAATTGTGTTTGGTGTGGTGCAAAGCACAGCCAAAGTTCAGTAAAAAAAAATAAGAGAGGGAAAGGAATAATAACATTTTATGCATGAATTCACAGAGAAATAAAATGAGGCACAGAGTTGTTGAGTGGTTTACACAGCAACAGTGTTGAACATTGAAATATTGAACCCAGGAGTCCAACTCTGACAATCTCATCCTGCTTCAACTGCTAGCACAGACTGTTTTTTCATATTTTTCTGCCATTGCCATATGCAAGGGTTTTTATCCGAAGAGCATAATTTTCTCATTAATCTGATTTTGGAAATGTGGAAGATTTGCAAAGGAAAGGAACCAAAAAGTTTCAAGATGAGAGCAAGCACCAAGAGAGTTCAAAGAGGAGAGCAAAACCGTAATGTAAATATGTCTCTGCTCATGCATCCAGATCATCTGCAGTCAGTAGCCCAAAGAAGGCAGTGTTTGCTATTGCTGGTATGCACAAATCTGGGGATGCTAAAAACAGATTAGAAACCACATGTATCTACATTGGTCCATTCTTCCTTCTTTCCTTCCTTCCTTCCTTCCCTCCTTCTTTCCTTCTGCAAAAAAAAAATTAATTCCCTATTCAAATACAAGATCTAGTATAAATGAGGATTTTGAGTCAGTCCTTTGCATCAAGAATCAAAGGTTATTAAGCTAATGTAGACACTTGAGAAGCAATTTAAACACTAAAGGTGCTGGGAACACTAATGGCACCAGTCTCCTCCAAGAGCAGAGCAGCACCTACTGCTTCCCTCAGTGCCTACAGAGTAGGGCAGTCCAGTAGGAAGAGGGAAGGCTGCATTCGGATCCCTCCACCCTTAGAGGATTCATCCCACATCTCTTGCTTTTCAAGATACCATGATATGTTTTCAAGATATTAAGATATCTCCTTCCCTGATGTTTTGGGTAGGGAAGAAATTTTAGCCCCATCTGTTGACTTATGTCACTGCCTTCAAAAGAAAGTTTTGCTGGACTAGAAAGCAGGTAGTGAGTGTGGCTATCCAGACCAGCCCAACTTCCAATGGGACTTGAGAGTCCTGACTTTTTTCCAAGCACTGATCAACACAAAATATTAAAACAGCCCTTGAAAGACAGATACAGCCCATCTTATTTCAGGTGAGTAACATCATTACTCACTAGAAAATCCTATTCTCTCTAGAGCCATGTGGTTTTTTGGCATGGTGGGACAGTCTCCCCCCGAGGCAGGATGTCTCCTAGGATGGGTTGTGAGCATTCAGCCCTCCCCAGCAGTGCAAGGAAGCCCAGAAGTGGAGCTTAGACAGTGGGTTCTGCTGAGAGGCCAAATGTGCCTGAAATACTGGTTTCTCAATACTAAGTGCTGTGGCTCCTGAATCCCTTAATTTGGATTTGGCATAGGTTATCCTGTAAGCCTTAAAGGCAAGTGTGAGCTCACCAGTGGGAATTTCAGCATTGGTCTTAATAAAAGGAGGCTCAAAAAGGCAGCAACCCAGCCAGGTGCATGTTGTACTGTAAGAGCCGTCATACATGTCGTACATACAGGATCTGCGTTTCTTTAAGTGCAAATTAGGTGAGGAAAATCTCGGAGGTTGTCTTGATCCCCCCGTATGGTTTGACTGCAAGGAGGGGTGATCCTTTAGACCTGCTCCAGGAATGCGGAGGACCTGGCTCCTCCTTGTCGGTGCTGCACATCCACGGTCAGAACTTGCTCCCAGGGCCACAGGAGATGTTATGCCGATGGACTTCACTTTACACATAAAGTAGGTTTGTATTCTCCTATGGAGTAGTTCATGCTCCTGTGCTGTCACGTAGCGCGTGGTCTACTGGAGGTCCTAATACAGAGTGTTATGTGCAACCATCCAGCCAAGGCTCTTTCCTTGAACTTCATCTTACACTCAGCAAACCAGGGTTTGCTCCAGCTCTCCTGCGGGCTTCCTGTGTGGCATTTGGAAATCTATTTATCCATCCTGTGCCTCAGTTCTCCCCACCTAAAAAAACGGGAATTGTGTTCTTGTCTCCCAAGGGACTGGGAGGTTAAATTGTTATGGACTGGGAAACGCTAAATCTGAGGGCCAGTGAGGTATAGAGACGTTATTTCAGCCTCTCCTCCTGTTATTAGTGTGTGCTGCATGCAAGTCAGCTGCTCTTATCAGCGTAATACAAAAGCAGACGTGTGAGATGTGCAACTACATTTTTAATGTTACTTTTTACCGTGCCTGCATTTTTCTTTTCTTTGTGTAAAATTATGACCTTTTAAATATCAAATAGACTATATATTATTACAGAACAGTTGCTCGGTTTCTTACGAGAAACAAGTATGTTTTCTATTATATTCACCAGGTGCATTCTATAAAGGGGGCGTTTATGGTAGAATCATATATATTTCAATAAAGGCTTAGTAGTTTTATGTCAGAGAGAGGTAGCCCTGAAACCAAAACCATACATTTCAACTTCAGTGAAATTGCTTTTTTGTCTGAAATAAGGTAAACCCTCAAATGGGAACAAAACATATTGGGCATTACATAGGTTTTAGAGAGTCACTTAAGAGTTAGGGTCGAAAGAAAATATATTGATCATTTAGATGGGATTAGGGAAAGCTGGAAAACATAATAAAACCCCACAAAAATAGGCAGAGAGTTACATAATACTACAAAACCTGGAAATTGATATCCATGGCCTGCACTTTTACTATTTGGAATCTTCCTTGGGAAAATGGTTAATTAAAACTAAGCCATTGAAATGGTAATTTACAGCCCCGTTTGGAGCAGAAGCCTGGAACAGTAAATTCTGGAGCAAGGCTGTGCATCACAGAGCTACAGCACAAAACTACTGTGCAGACATCGCTGGAAAAGCTCAGCTTCTGCTGTCTTGTGTCTATTAATCTAGTATCTCTGTGTACACAATTCAAACCGTTTTACAAATATTTGTCATTTGTAGGAGGAGATGGTGCCAAAACCTATCTTGATACTGCAACCATAAATACAGTGTCCCAACACAGAGCTCTGAATTTAAAACAAACTTCTTGAAGAAGGTGGGCACAAACTGTCTTTTGTGAAATATGAACAAGCCTTCAATCTTAAGCCAAACACAGAAGGAATCTTTGATATTGAAAAAAACAAAGAACAAATGAAGATTTTGGTTTCTACCCATTTTCCGTGACTCCTGCAAGTGTTTTCCACCATCACAGCTTTATTCAAAGATCTGGTTTCATGACTTTCTTAAACCCGCCTCATCCTCTGTATCCCAGTGCTTTCCAGGAGAGCATTAAAAGAGGTGGTTAAATTCTGTCGGGGGGGTTTTGTTCTCACATCCTCTCCCCAGCAGGAGAAACAAGTGAAACTGTCTTATTTCAGGCAAATTTTTAAAAAGGCAGATCCATTACTCATTGAGAACATACACAGCAGGCAAGAGCCAAAATATTCCAGAGGCGATACAAACTCCTACAATTTTGAGCAAGAAACTCGCACTAGCAAAGAGAGTTGAAGCTTTTCCTATGCATAAATTATTTCATGAGCATTTGCTGTGCATTTCTTGCATTTTCCCCTGCAGCTCCTGGAAGCGGCTGCTGTCAGACATAAGATAACTCCACAGATATTATCAGGCTTTGAACTGTCATGACAGAAGTCTTCAGGTTCATTAATATACTGGACTGGCACTTCAGGCTGATCATACAGCATTAGTCTTGAAATAAGTCAAGATACTGTCTTCAACTCATGCCAGGTGGGAGAGGCAGCGACCGCAGTCGATGCCTTACAGAGTTAGGCTCCCTTTGGAGAAGAAAAACCTGTGTCCCTGCTGTTTATAAACCAGAGCCAACCCTGGCACATCTGCACTCTTTGTAAGGAGCAGATCCTGGAAGAAATTACTACCTCAGTCACAATAAGCATTTTTTTTTATTCTGGAATGTGCTGAGATCCCCTCCGAACAGGAGCCCAGAAGCAAGCCACAATGCATTTGGTGACAGTCAGAAAGCAGAGACCTGGAAGCAAACAAAACTAAGGGCATAAATGCTTTTTTTTAAGCATGAGCGGACTACATATTGCCTTCTGATGCCGTTCTGAGCTCTTTCTCTCTGCTGATTTCAATCTCCGCTGAACTGAGCATTGGCTTTCGGAATAGTTTGCTATTCCACATCTGCAGAAATCTTGCACAATATTAACTTTCAGCAGCCTTGGGCCAGCGTGCCCTTTGTGTGCCTGGTGCATTCTGCTGGCCTTGAACCGTGACTGCAAATAATGAAGCTGTGTTGACTCAGTGTTTATTTCTGATAAATCTCATCCCCCCCCCACCTTTTCTTTATGCCGAATACCTAAATGTTTTCTCAAAGTCTTTAGCCAAATCACATCCAAACGATACGTCTCTTCACTGGTAAAGGTGTCCCAATCCTGTGTTTCTATGAGAGCGGTTAGCAGCTGGGGAGAGCAGTCACAAGTTTATATCACTGTGGTAGGTAGGAAAATTGTGTGTCACATACATTGCAGTGCTGGGCACACAGGTACATGCCTCACCCTTGACTTTTTCTTGATTTATTCAAATATTGTTAAAATTGGCACAACTTTCACTTCAAAACCAGGAAAGTTACACCATCCAGTTGCTCCTGAATTCACCTACTATATATCTCTGAGCGCTGAAAAAGGGCATTTTAGCATAAAAATCTGTATTGTAATATGATGATGGAGGTCTTTCGGAGGGAGAGGCTGGGAGTCTTCGTGCTCCCTCAGGGCAGCCGGGGCGGACTGCACAGAGGCAGGCCTGGAGGTAGGAGGCCAGGGAGAAACACCCTGCGCTCACACCGCTGTAAGCTCCGCCTGAACTGGGACCAGTCTGACCACTGGCAACCATCGAGACACAGGAGCAAGGAAGTTCACATCTTATCCCTTGGTAAGCTGCATGCTGGGGATGCTGCAAAAACCTGGTGACTTGGTCTCCTGAGGCTGCTTTGGAACTATCTCTTGAATAAGCAACAAGAAAGGTCTGACCAGAACTGATTCAAATTCCTGCTCTACTTGACCCAGACCATCATCTTCATCCTGCATCACTCCAAATTACACAGGGAAAGGATTAACTCTGATTCTCCACATCCCTAGTCAGCCTCTGGCAGTTGAGCTTGTCTCTGTCAGCCTGTCCCAAGCCCTTCCTGCTACGAACCGACATATCCCTGCAAAACATTTCAGCTTTGACCAAGCCTTCTTTCTGGGAACAGAGGAGAGAGGGATCACTGCTCTGCAGCTCTGGCTGCAGCTTCTGACTCACCGCAGGACAGATGCTGATACCCTTTCACCATGTTCTCTACCACCCTCGTAAAAATCAGGGTGTGAATCAAGCCTTGCTATTTTGGACTCACTCCATTGCCTGAAATAGTTAGAGCTATCAAAATTTCTTGGGTTTCTTTCCTTCCTTTTCCCCACATGCAAAGGCCTGTTCCTCCCTTGAGATACAGAAGACTGAGTCCAGCACAGCTCTGCATGGCTATGATTTATATCAAGTGCTGCAGATGGGCTTTTTAAAGTAGGCTTAAAAATGACTCCCCCTAATAGAGATTAAATATTGATTATCTAAGTAATAGCTCTGTCTGCAATAGGAAATAGATGTGTAACAACCCCCACACATCAGTCATTCACATTATCCGAGGAAATAGCATACCAGAGGAAATGCAGGATGCTTGCAAATCCTTTTCTAAAACCATCTTCATCTTCTACATAGATGCAAATAAATATATACATACAAAGATATATATGAATATATATAAATATATATACACTCATATAAATACGTATGAATATATATATATTCATATATACACACACACTCTCACACTTACCCTTTGACTTTCCCTGGAAAGTTAGCTAGCTCCTCACTTTTCATTTAACTTCCTACTGGTCACTTAACATTTTTAATAGTGATGTTACTACATCTTCCCTCATGGCTTGCCATACTGTGTGTCCTTTCTGATCTTGAAAACAGGTGAGCCTCTGACATGGACAAGCGGGGCTTGCCCCGCAGCATGCCACCGGCATGATGTAAGCATGTCCCCTGCCAGTGACGGTGCTGCGTCATGCGGTGTGGCAATGCCATCGGTGTCAGGTCACGCAAGGAAGGGGAGGGATGGAGAGGACATGGTGTGAGATGACCACAGTAACCGGGGACAAATAGTCCTGGGGTGTAGCACAGTGAGCCCCGTGGATGTGTCTGCTACGTGGCATTGAAGAGCTGGAAAGAAACCATCAGCCCATCAGGGGTGAAGATGAAGACCCTCTCCTTCCCTTTCCTCTTCTGCTCTTCTCTGATTTATAGGTTTTGGGATCTCCAGTGCTTCAGCTAGTCTGCCAACTGGCCTTGGCTGTCACACTTAGACTGAACCCCAGGGCTAAAGCTCTATAATCACTCACAGCCTGGGCCAAAAGGGACTTTTGCCTCACGTATTTGCCACTGAGCTGCATGGATCATGGCCTCAGCTCCTATCAGCTCTGTGGCACTCAGAGCCGTTCAGCCCAGACCTCCTCGTCGGCTCGGGTGCTTGCAGCATTGCTAATGCGAGTGGCTGACTTTAAAGAGACAGTCTTCTTTGCCAACTAGTATTGCAGGACTTTGCTTATCTGCTCAATTTGTTGGGAAAAGATAGCAATTTTCCCTGACCTTCCCCTTCTGAGATAGCATCAAAGCAAGGTTAGATGTTAGATAAAGCCTGGGGACATGCGTCCTCCATTCTGGTTTGCAGCAGCGCGTCTCTGCCTGCAGCAGAGACAGCATTTTTGAAGCACGTGAACATTACAAAGAAACTGGGAAAATATCTGTAGTGGCAGCATCTGTCCAATTACTCTGTTCATCTTTCCTGAATCATGAGACCATAGAATTTTTTTCCCTCCTGTAGGACATCTGCTTTGACTCTTGCTGCAGCCAGCTGAACACCTGTCTGCTGGGAAAACTCCAGTATTCATGGGAGAACTTCATCGGACAGTAATGCCAGCTGACAGTGTAGCGGGAGTCTTGGACTCGCCAATGCTGTGCATTCCCATCCCTAGCTCCAGCTAGCCAATTGAGGTTAAAAGATGACTGTTTTACCCCATAGCAAAAATGCCATTGGCTTTATGGCTGATAACAGAGTGTAACATGAACGTAAATAGCTCGAACCAGATTTCTCTCTTGCAGACGCTTTATTTGCAGTTTTCCTCATTTAGAAGGAGGGGGTCCAGAAGAGAACCGCAACCCTTGTCCTTGCAGAGATCCCCCTTTGGGTTTCTAAGGCCTAACATCACTTTTCTGAGGCCAGGGAGTTATTTGTGAGGGACACCCGTTGCTGACTCACTGCAAAGTTTCTCATGTCCATCTTCTTACCAAAGAGCTGTGGATCTCAATTTCCAGAAGCTCACTAATAATGAATTCTTCTGTGTCATTCCCGAAGAGGTTAGCATCGTCATGCTGTCCTTCAGGCAAGTGAGCCGTAACATGAAAATCATTATAAGTAAAGCAAAGAAAGCAGGAGGCTTTCAAAGATGAAACACCTACTTGGTACCTGGCCCCCTTTCATCCTCTACAGGAACGAAGCATCTAGCTGGCACAAACCCACAGGCAGTCAACAGTGTGGGCATCCTGCCAGCAGATGCTGAATTACACTCAAATTGTGTGAGCCAGGCCAGTGGGCTGAAAATCACTCACTGTGCTGCCAAATGCTTTCGCCTGAGCTGGGGTAGTAACATGGTCCTTTTTAGCACTTGTCTGAAACAAGCTATCTGGCCAAGGAGCTCAAAGCAGTTCAGGAACTGGAGTTAAGTCTTAGCAAGTCCCTGTGAATTTGAGTGGGACCCAGGCTAAAGAAGCAGTTTGTCGAGGCCAAATAGCAAATACATGTGGTTGCCTCAGGAAGACTCTTTCTTAGCGCTGCTGTACCCTTCTTGCTGGGGGAAACAGAGATAGACAAGGCAAGGAAAATAGTGAAGTAATGCAACAGCTGGGGGTTAGAAATGTCACTCTGCTTTCAATGCCTGCGACTGCATCTACAAAACTCTCAGAGTGGCCAGAGCTCTTGAAACATCACATTGGCTTTTGTTTGGCTTGCATGTTTGAGACAAAAGTTTTTGAGACTGTTGCTATAAGGGTAGAATGGGATTGCAGCAGCATCTACAAATTCAAGGATATTTTATATTACCAGAAGTCATTATTCATGATGCAAGTACCCAAAAACGAGATGAGAGCGGACCTCCGTCCTGCAGGCATCCTACAGACGCCGAGTGGAGAACTGTGACCGTGGCCATGAAAGGACAAAGGGTTACAGGGACTGCAAAGTGATGCAAAAATCCGTGTACGCACAAACTTATACATATTGAGTGTGTTTTCAAAAGCCAGGCACAAGAGCGTGAGCTAAAGGTGAAATAACAGCCTTTCAGCTCAGTATGTCTGCGCATATGTTGACTTGCTGTGACTCTAGCAGTTTAATGTTGCACCATTTGTACCAGTGTGCTTTTATGCCTAGTAAATTTTTATTTTTTCACACCCGTCAGAGCCATTGCAGACCCCTCAGAAGAGCTCTGAACATGTAAAGCGACCACCCTTGGAGCATCCAGAGCACGTGCTGAGGTCAGTGGTCTTTGATGGTCTGCAGGAAAATGTCACTGCTCTAAAGAGACGCATGGCAGTAGTGGACCAAGACACTCTCCTCTTGTTATCTAATTCTCTAAAGTGTGTGATAAACACCTGCAATTAAACCTCAATCCAAACTCTAGCAGGAGAAAGGAACTTCTCTCTGGTCAGAGGTCTAAAAACTGATGTTTCATTAACATATTAGCTCTGTCCTAGCTCATTAAAAGCATGTATTCATCTTCATTTTATTAAACCTGTCTGTGGCATCACATCTGGCTTATGAATCTGTCATCTGATCTGCTCATTTCCTTGCTTTTAATATTTCAAAACCATCATTAAAAATTAATATAGGCAGAAATTTCAATCTTGGGTAATTATCACTAACTATTAATTGGTTTTCAGCTGGCATATTGTGTGCCAGGTGAAACATTCATAAAAGAGAAATTCCTTGAGCTGTCCTAAAAAACATGCTTACTGGGGAAAATCTTGATATTTTCAAAACATCAAGTTTGTCAGCTGTTCCAAGTATTAGCTATAATATTTGGTTTTCAATTTTATTTAAACATATTTATGTTTTTAATTAAAACAGATAATTCTGTGGAAAGCAGGGATCATTGTGAAAAGGTACTCAATAGAAAACCAGATGTTCTCTTGAGGGAAATAGATTAATTGCAATGATTTAACCAATCCTTTTATCCTTGCAGCGATTACTAACTGCTGTTGGAACTAATGAAAAATTAAAAAATAAAAATAAATAGTTGTACTGTGCATATTTTTTTAATTGGGATTTGGTCAGACTGAGAGCATTGCTTGAAGAGGAAGCTCAGCACCAGAAAGAAAGTGAGTTTGCCTGATATTTTAAAGTGCATTTAAATAACACAAAACACAAGCAAACATAAACCATAAGGAGTGAACAGAAGTTTGTCTTTTTAGAAGTATGGAAATTAATCAAGAGGAGGAAAAATTGAAATTGTGACCAATCCACAATTGCTGAAAATGATTTTTATTCTCACGTGTGTGTATCAGATGCCCTGATTCTCCTTTCATTGACACAGTTGCAAATTGGAAGAGAATTTTGTGGGAGTTCGCCTGTTACAGCCTGAGAACGAGACTCAGAGACCCGAACAGCTTGCAACAAATAGATCATCTTGCATGAACATTGGTAGAAATTTTCTAAACACACTTAGTTTTGAAGCAATCTGTATTATCAGAAACCTAGATTAGGCGTTATCTAATTAGATCCTATCAAGCACTGAGGACCTGCTCAGCCCTGTGTCCCTCTCCAGGGGTCACCCAGCGATAATTGCCCAAACCAGGCAAGAATCCGGTGCAACAAATTTCTGCAAGAAGACAGTGAGTGCTCAGCTGAAAACAGCAAAGGAAAAAGTGGATCAGGGAAATTTAACTTTTGCTCAGGATTTATCAAATTCACAGAGAGAAGGTTTGGCCTCAAGGGAATGTTGAGAGATATAGAGATCCTGTCTGAAAGCGGTGGTCCCATCATCATTTATATCCACTGAAAATTTGGCCATTCTACATGTTGATTTTGGGCACAAAAGTTTGAAGGCAGTGCTCTACTCTTTAAATCATTGCAGTGACGAGTAGGAGCAGATTAAAGGCATCAGGATTTGGCCCTTTGTAGATTAATAAAGGCGTGCTGAAGGGGAATTTTGTCTTTGTGATTTTCTTGGAAGTGGACGAATAAAGTGCTTTCATCTAGAAAGGGAGTGTGAAAGGTCACTGGCTAAGCATGTGTGCTGAAGTGCCCTGAGCCATCCAACATTATCAGCATAAATTAGAATCTGACTGCCCAGCTTTATTCATCTTTATTGATGTCTATATAGTTGCAAAGGCAGAGGGACTATAACAATCCCAGCCAGCACAGAGAACCAACTGGAGCATGCAAAAATCCATAAAATGTTTAGTATTTCCTAATGGAAGTAAATATAGGAGTATGTGTTAGGGATGCACAAGCCTCATAATTTTAGAGTTTGGGTTTTGTTTGGACCTGGATCCAAACCTTTGGAAGCTTATCTGAATTTTCCAAAACTACTTGTGCTTGCAAAATTGCAGCCAAGTTTTGAGAGTTTATCATGAGATTTTTTCCATTGTTTCTAGCCCTGGCTGAACCAGTAGTAGTTGTTATTAATGCCCAGCTGCAGTCCTATCAATATAATATGAGCACATTCCCCAAGGCAAACTGACGCACTGATTACAGCCCTGGGGAACCAGAAGCTGCATAAAATTGGACAAAACAGGCTTATGACATGTTCAAAATTTCTGCTTCAAGGTCACTTTTGGAAGCAGAGATGTTTTACCCAAAAAAACCACTGGATGTGTAGATTTGTGACAGCAAGAAGAGGCAGATTCAGCTTTGCACTTGTTTAGAGCATCCATCTCAGTCCAGTTACACCAAAATCCTCCCTTGCCCCTCCTACGTCCACAGAGGACCTCTGCCTTCCATACCACCAAGCTACCAGGACTTCTTCTTGTTTCAGTCCCCAGAAACACAGGCCTTTGGATTTGGAGGTCCTCAGTGTGTTACGCAAGCTGGCAACAGTCATTTCACCCTCTTGGAAAATGAAGCTTTCCTCTTTTGAAAATATTGCATAAGTAATAAGAGAGAATCTTTCATTTCTGACTACCTGATTATCTCTCTTGGGTGAACAGTAGGCAATATTCAGGGCTCAGTCATTTGCAGAAAAATGCAATCTTTTGAAAGCAAAATATACACAGAACACCATCAACATTACATGTCCCTGTTAAGGAAGTTCCTATGGTCAAGGATCAACTACATTAAAACCATATCCCTAATGGCAATCCCTGAGCCAAAAATCTTAAGGTCAAAACAATCATTTTGATCATTTAGCCTGACCTCCTAAGAAAAAAGCCTTAACAAGCAAGTCCTGCCTCAAGCCTGTAATGTTTGGCATATATCTTCTGGAAAAAGCTACGGTCCTGAGTTAAAGATCCCAAATGATGGGAGATTCCAACATTTGTGTTAGCATTTTCTTCTAATGGCTAATCGTTGTCATTGCTCAAAACAAGAATGTTCTTTTTCTAGTTGTACCATCAGGGAGCAAATATTGTCACCATTGTAAAGAGCTCGACACAAGAACACAGTTAACTCGTAGCTGCCAATTCTTCAACCATACTGATTTTCGTTTTCCCGCTGGAGAAATTTTTCCTAAATGGGCAGTGAAATAGCACAGTTACTATAGGTGCCGAATAGAACCCAAACTGAGCATTCAAATGGACTTTTGTTTTTAAAATTAAAGAAAAAAGTTTATATTTACAACACATGCCTTTTGTTTCCCTTTAAACTGGAAACACAGTATATAATTTTCAATAACCACAGTGCCTCTATTTTTTCCGACCACAAATTAACCATAGTTCAGTGCAGTGAAATGCAGTAAGACTGATGGAATGCTTCTGCCTAAGGGATGACTTACCCCTAACAAAAATTATGCCTTGCTTCCTATTTGTTGTGTTCAATAATATTGCCTCTCTAAATACTTTTGGTTCAGTACTGACACCAAATGAAGAGGAAAGCCTCCAGAATGTACAGACGTGCAGGATTATGTTTCGTTTGTCTTTGTTCGTTGTCCTAATTCAAACCAGTCACCCAACCGCTGACTTATGACTCTAGGAGGCATATTGTGGGGTTTTTCAAATATATTTCACAAAACCACCCAAACTCAAAGGGTAACTTTCTGTCCTCAGCTACACCCCTGCAAAAGCAGCAAAGGCTGTAAATTTGCACATGTACAACAGTGGTTTTTGTAAAATCCTGCACATTGCCTTTTTAGTTTGTTATGTTTGAAAATACAAATTATTTACTCCAGACATGCATGACCAGTTTCTGCAAGGAGCCAATAAACAAAATATAGATACTTCGCACATCTACCAGTAGATGAGCGTATTTTGTTGGCTATGAGTGGAAATCTACTGTCTGAGGATTCATTTTCTCATCCACTTGTTTCAGAGACAAAATTTTCTCATTAAACGTAGAGAAGGGGAATAAAATTCAGCTTTTCTTCTATGCCCTCTGCCCTAAATTGCATATCTGTCGCGAGAAATAGTTAAAAATTCTTTCCAGATGTTAATTAAAAATCTCACTATCCATTAGAATTACCCCTTGGTATGTATTTATACCCAGTGTCATAGCTGATGAATGTGTGAGAACACACTTATTAACAAAGTACTGAAAAAAAATCCATATTCTCCATCAGAAGATCTGTCCTAATTCCCTTTGCAGAATTAGTGACTGAATGCATCAAACGCCTACCACGTTTCTGAAGGCTGGTGTGAACCTGTAATGCTGCGGCATGTAAATAGCTCCACTGAGATTAAGGGGAGTATTCAAGCAAGCAAATATCATGCACACTGGGTGGCAGGATCAGGCCAGCAGTTAGCACGTCCCTCACAGTGACTTCTCTTCCAGATTTGGCAACTGTGACTGCTACAGAACTTCCATTAAATTTTATCACTTGTATCCCAAAAGAACAGAGACTTAATAATACAATAACTGTAATTAGGAAGAACTTACAAAAACTAAGTCCTATTACATGCAATACCCCATCATTGGCGAAAAGAATGGTGTCTGTCATCATTTTGTCACTGCCTGGTTTTAGCCACTTTATTTAAAATTTGATTGAAACTTGAATAAGGATTTACTCTACAAATCCTTACCTGCTCAAGTCTCCGCTAAGTTAGAACAGTGAATATTTTTTCCCTTAAACTATAGAGAAAGAAAAGTTTGCAGGGAAATATTTGAGCTGTCAGCAATAGATTTGAAGCCAGAATTAAAATTCAAGAACTCTCATGAGAAATTCCTCTCGTCTGAATAATCATCTGAAAGTGGGAGTCTAGCCTAAACTTGTTGTCACGGATGCCTCAGTGTCCAGAGGTTGAACAATTCCATCTTAAAACAGCTGTCAAAGATAAGTGAGTCACTCCCCAGAAATGCTCCTTTCTGCCTGTAGAAAACTCCTAGGTGAGCAGCTAGGACCAGGAACCTACGTTTTAGATGGCTAACATGCGGCAAGAGTAAACTTCTGCTCAGCGTCCGTTCATTATCTTGAGCCTTTCCTGGATTTTTGACCACAGAGACAGTTCTATCAGCAAGCAGTGTAATTTGCATCAAAAACTTGGCTTGGTATGCTGGGATGAGCTATGCTGATACAGATCTTGCTGTATGTATATTGAACATCTGTCCTATGGTAGCTACCCACATGGTCAAGATCCCAAGCGCTGAGGTCTCCGCCTGTCTCCTTGATTAGCCCTAATGAAATGTATGGGTTTTGTGATGAAATCCAGACTAACCTCTGTTCGATATTCAGCTTTCATTGTAATCTCAAAGATTCAGGCTGATCTTGCCTACAGGCAGTGCATTTTAATAATGCCTCAGCTGCAAACCTGGCCAATGTCCAAGAAACAACACAGTGGTTCTGATTGAGTTGTGTCTGGAGCGTTGGTTCCGTCCCAATGATAAGCCAGAGGAGGCTCCAGCTCTTAATTCTCTGTTCTGCATGAATAGCTGGACTCAAATCGCTGAAACAGGTAACATAATTTCAGGAACAGTCTTCCACTAAACTTCAGAAGAATCTCCATTTAGAGCTAAACTCTAAAATTTGCACCCTCCTCAACCTTTATGCTAGCCCCCAGCTCCCAGACAGCATGGTCATATGCAGTCAGGGCATCGCACAGTCCTCAGAAGAATTCACTGAATTACTGCTATGGCATTTTCTTTAGATGCTGGGCTGCTGCCCTGCAAAAACATGGAGTCACTACCCTATCTGACAATACTTACTGGTGTACCTTTGTTGATGTATTCGTGCAGAATGGGTTTTTACTATGTTTCCCACCAGCCTGGCTCCATTCCCCAGATACCTATTTTTCCAAAACACAAGCAGTTGACATTGCCTCCATTTCTTATTCCTTCATATCTGGTTTTTTCGCTACACCCATCAGGACTAGAAACATTTCTATTTTTTTTAATGCTTAAGCCAAGCTCAGATTAAGGCAGAAGCTTCCACTGGTACTGGGAACAAGAGGTGTGACCCCCCACTCTGCACAAGGGGTTCTGCAGATATCCATGTCCTGACACAAGGACTGTGCCACTGGGTCAAACCAAAGCTTGATGTGCCAGTGTATCCTGGACTGGACAACAAATGCCTGGGAATGAGCAAAAGAACAGGTGAGAATATAGTGACACTTTACTCTTCTAAACACTTTCCAAGCAATGAGTGATTTGTAGTTCCTGAACCCAGTGCAAGTCTTTTGGCATTTCATAGTCCTCAATGAATTTCTTTTCCATGGTGCTGCCTAGGAAAATATTGACCAGTGGTCTTGAACCCACATAAACCGTCAGCACCCAGTGTCCTCTGACTCTGCAGAGCTTAACTACCCAGTGAATGAAGGACCGCCATCTCAGCCTGCTTCGAACATGCCCTTGTGGTGGATGGATGACAAACAGTTGTTTCCTTATCTTCTCCATCACACTTTTGACTTCATATCCTCTCTCCATTTTTTTCTTTTTTTCTGGGTGAAGAGTCCTACTCTAATTATTCTTTGTATGGACACTAGTCCAGACTTTTGACAATATGTATTGCCCTCTTCTCCAGCTCTGCTATGGTTTTTTTCTGAGACAGGGAAATCAAGACTGTGCAAAGGTGCTGGCACACTATGGATTGATCAAGGAAAAATAATATTTTCTTTTCTGTCCTCTATTCCTTCCATAATAATCAAGCACTGAACCGATGTTTCTCATTGAGCTAGCTCTTATAACCCCAGATATCATACCTGTGTTGTAGGTCAGCTTTGACATCACTGAATATAGGATGCTGAGCCTGCGGATGACAGCCCGGGCTACACAGGGTTATTTAAAAATGGGAAATGTAGGAAGGACCCTTTCTTGCCTTTAATTGCTCCCCATGAGTACTAAGGACAGCTGAAGCCTTTGTGCTCTGAAGTGCAATCAAAGGAAACCTGTTCTGGAAGAAATATTCCCCCTGGCCAGACATGGACGAGAGAATGCAAAGTTATTTGGAGTCTCCTCTGCTGTCTTCTACCTCCACAACTTCCACCTGGAGCTGCATTGCAATGGATCCAGTGACTGCTGAGCTCTGGGAAGCAACCTCAGTCCTGGCTTCATCCGCACCCAACTCTGGTTCCTACGGGCCAGAGACAAGAAGGTGTAGGTCGGGACAACCAGCTGTCTGGGATAGAAGCTCTCAAAGCTTATAGGCTACATAAATGCATCAGCTGTGAAGGAAAGAGAAGCAGAGGTCTGTGTGCAAGGTGCAACACTTCGCAGGTCAGCTTTGTTGGAGCGCTGCCCTGGAGAGAGCTGCCTGCCATCTCTCCCAGTGGGAGTTCATGCCTCTCTACTGCAGCCAGGTCCTACATAACCCATAACTCACTTTCTTCTCCTCTCTGCGCTGCAGCCTCACTCCTTTTAAGTGCTTCTGTGAACTCCCATACTGCTTTACCAGCAGCCTCACCAGGCTGCTGCATTACGCTTCTGCTCGAACTGAGGGAGGGAGGTGGGAGCTGGGAGGAGAACAGAAGAGCAGTGCTTCTCTGTTTTTCCTGGATGTCTTTCCATTCACCCTCGGCCGCGTTTTCTCCCCATTCAGAATAACTAGCATTCTTTGGGGCACATCTCTCCTCACAAATCTCGAGGAGGCGGAAGCGATGCAGAGCTTGCCGCTTCACTAAAGAGCACGTTATTCCAAGGCTAAGATCTTATTACAATTCCCTTACTACAGCAACACATTTTTTCCGCTCCTTTTCGAAACCTCAAATGTTGGTATGGCGTCAATGGTGAAGAAGTTTAGGCTTGCTTGGATTTCAGTCTCTTGGCCTTGGATGGAGGGGAAACATTATTTCTCTAAATACATGAACCCTTATGCACACACACACTTGCACGCTCCAAGACCCCAATCTTGCAATAGGATCTGCTCGTGCGTAGCCTTGTGCCGGTCTGGAGTTGTGCTGAACGCAAATCAGGCACATCTGACAGCTCAGGCTCTTGTAACGCAGCACTTTGGTAATGCTGCTACTAATGTGATCCAGGAAAACAGCAGTGTGGTTCAAACCAAGCCAGGCAATGGTCCCAGTATAGTAGCAAACAAAATAAATTTAATAGAGAGCCAAACGATGCTGCAGGGACTCTGTGCACATCCAAGTCTCTACCTTCAGCCTGGAGGGGGGAAATGTGGCTTGTGCTCCCCACTGCAAAGCAGAAGTGTGGGAGGAGAGACCCCAGAGCTCATCCTGCTGCAGCTCTGGATAGGCAATGCTTCCACCATGGTACGATGGCACAGAAAAGCACCTGCTGCCATGCTTCCTCAGCCCCCTTGGGTTTCTCCCCTCTGCAGATGTGAGACGGGAGGAAGCTGGGGGGCACAGAGATCAGTACTGGATTCTGGGAGAGGTTCCGATGCTGCTGTTGTTTCCTGGGGCTCAGTTTTGTGCCCTGCATGCAGTCTGCACACACTGGCCCCCTTCCATGGGGCACAGACCAGGGCACACGGATGGGTCTGTCCCATCTCTCAGAAGACCAGTGCAGAAACCCAGCCCTCCTTGACGACTTCCTCAGCACCCAAGGCACCTGGTGCTGTCTCTGTCAGCAAAGCATCTGAACACCTTCTGGCCTTCAGCACACTTTTTCCTTCAGCTGCTCAGGGATAGGATGCTCTATTTATCACACTTGAAAACAAGGCATGGAGGGAGGCATAGCCAGATTGCTAATGATATTTAGGTGCCTGAAGATGCAGATATGCATCTAGTGGAATTGTGAAGCGCGTGGACGTATTTCCCTCCTGCTGTGCTCGAGCCAGGTCCTGCAGCGGCTCTCGGCTGTATGCGGTAGGAATCGGGCAGCATTTATAACAGGCTCTGTCTGTTGATGAGACTGTCAAAACCCCTTATACATTCCAAGAACAGCTTGTTCCCTACCAGTGAAAATTGTTATTCTCGCACTGTTGTTTCACAAGTTCTGTTTCCAGCAATGCCTGATCACAGATAAGACAAATGTAATCTCAATATGTACATCTTGGGCTTTGTTTATCCAGGACGTCGTGGTGGGAAGAATGACATTTCATTTCTTCCTCCAGCAGCACCTCCCCTTCTCTGCTTCTTAATTTTCTTCCACTCAAACCTGAGTTCAAAACAACACTGAAAACCACTGGAGCGGGGAGAGGATAATCCCCTGAGCTGGAATCAGTTTCAGCCTTGCCAGACAGACAGGTACAGATCTGATTCAAAAACAAATCTGAGTTTCCTGCAGCCTGCTCTTTACTAGTGGCTTCCTGCAGGCTCTTGGTACTGTTTAATACCTCTCACAGAAGCAGTGACTGAGCCCAGCACTTGCACCCCAGCTCCAAAGCATCTTGGGTGTCTTGCTCAAGTGCGGATCTTGCCAGGGCGGTGGGTATGAGCGAGATGTTGGGAGCTTGTCCTCCCCGTGACTGCCGTGAGGCTGATAATCTCAGCAGGGGATTCAGTGATTGTGGCATCAAACCTGTGGCTGGACAAGAGACCTTTGCTACTAACAACTTCGGAGCCCTGAGTGATGAAGACTTGCAGAAGGAGTGCCTGCATTTCTGAATCTCAGTCAGAACTAGCTTTCTGCAAATAAAAAAAATGAGAATGACTTGACTCATGTTCCCCCTCCCTGAACAACAAAGGTTCAGGAGATTGGCTCGAGCCTAATAGAGGGGTGACTGTCTGGCTCATATCTGGATTTCATTTCACCCAGGTTAACAGGATTCTGGGGATACAGTGAAGCTAAACGGAATTCTTGTCTTTTGAGCCAATCTTCACTTGTCCTTGTTCCTGTGAGCCTCACAGTTGGATATAACACTCCAAAGTAATAACTGGTCTTCGCAAGGATGGAAACTCTCCTGTGAATTAGAAGTCATTTACATACTGTAAAATTATGGATATTATTTTCTCCCAGTGTTAACCTGAGATGTAAAAACTCAGAGAGAGGGTGCCAAGTCAGAGTTAAAATAAACGTGCGAGGCAAGCTTGAACTGTCATCCAGTATGGCCAAGGAGCTTCTGTGTCCTCCTCCCCATCATGAAAATTAACCTGAGAAAAGGCAGCGCAGTGCAAAGCAAGAGAGTTAAGTTGCACTTACCTTGGAGGAAAGACTGGACAGCAATTGTATAACCCAGCCCCTTGACCTGATTTCTGACAACAGGAGAAAAAAACCGTGAAAGCTGATATCCCCTTTATCTTAAAAGACAGAGGCTCATTTTTGCTTCTCTGATTTAAGTGTCGCAAACAGAAGGAGCTGGGAAGAGAGCAGCTTTTGTTCAGTCACACATCACGTAGGTCAGCCACAGCGAGCTGCTGTGCGCCTCCCTGAGACCAAAGCGTGGTGGTGACACTAGGATGGAGGTCCCTATCCCATGCCACCACCCTAGGAGGGCAGCATCCCCCCAGCCTGGCTTCTTTTTTCTGGTCTTCTATTGTACAGTCTCTGCATCTGCTCTCCCCAGCAGATAGGTCCCTTTCAGTGCCTGGTCCCATTGGCCAAGGGTCATGGTCTTAGTTCATGTGTCCTGTGACTGCTCCAGGGCCTCCCTCTGGTGGTAGTGCCCCCCAGGAGAGCCCCAGGCCACCAAAACCTCCCCCAGATATCCAACTCTGTGACAGAGCTTGCATTTAGTCTTGAACTAAACCTTGAACCCCTGTAATTTGGAGAGCCACAACGGTCCTCAGAGGGCAGGACGCCCGTTCTCAAAACCTAAACCCCTGACTGGACAGAGCAGGCTACAAACAAGGCTGAGAAAGGGAGGAAAGAAGTGGAGACCTCAGGAGAAAAAGTATATTTGAGGGTTCCTGAGTGGTATTCCCCCTTGTCCTCTTTTTAATTGACTGCAAAGTTCTCTTAACAGCCAAATCTCTTCTTCCAGGCTCATGCCTTGACATCAGCGTGCAATACCTGGCCATCCGCTTTGGCTGAGCTCCTGCCATGCAGAGCATCCCTCTGCAAGCAAAGAAAACAAGCTCTGCTGTCCTGCCAGACACATTTCAACAAATCCAGCATATTGGAAGAGAATATCTCCTTACACCATGCAAAACACCCGAGAAGTCTCCGAGACTCAAGGGGCACCACACAGGGGGAGGGGAGAGAGGTTGGTTTTCCCAGCTGAATCTCCAAACTAATCCCCAGAGCAAAGAAAACGCTCTGGAGTCCTCGCAAGGGCTGTTGTTGGCAAACTTTACACAAACAGGACTCTGGCAGACAGTGCCACAAGGGTCCTCAGTGTTTCCCTCAGCCCGCGTCTCTTGTCTGCTGAGGAGCGATGCAATATTTGAATGTGAATGGCACACGCTTGTTGGCGGAGAAACTGGCATTAATCAGCAGCCTCTGAACCGGAGCTCCAGCAGCTTCCAGGCTCTCGGCAGGAGCTGCTCGAGAACGAGGAAGGGAAGTTAGACTCAGAGGCCAGCCCTTGGCACAGCAGAGATGATTGAGGCATGGGGAAATGGCTGCAGCCATCAGCAGAGAGGAATTAGGTTCATAGGATCTCCAAGACATTTAGGATTCTTCTCCTTCCTATTATTGCTTGTGACAGGGTTGATAAAGCACCCCAGAAAACCCACCGAGCAGCCATTAGCAGATGTCAGTCTTTCTGATCTTGTTTTTGACCTCGAGTGATTGAGGCCAGGTTGGCCATGAAACATAAACCAAGAACACATGAGTTTTGGGAGGAACTAAATCCAGGCAGCAAGCCGTGTCAGAGGAATAATAACTCTCAGCAAAACCAACACGTATCAGACCTGGCTTCCACTGGATAGCCTCAGACTGGATTTCCAGTAAATATAAATCAGTGCAGCTCCACTTAAATAAGGGGTTTTACACACCAGCTAGAAAGCTAGCCAGGATATCAAAGATGGCTTCACCCACCATTGCACAGTGCTTCTGCCTCTGGCTATAACTCGTGGGCTTCAAACCCTGCTGGAGAAGGCAGACACCCTCATAGCCAGATACCCAAAGCACCTAATTAATAAAGCCCTCTAGGTCTTGGATACCAGCTAACTTCTAGGTTTCTTTCCCTTCAGAAGAGCTTTCATCATCTGGCCCACTTCAGAGAGGACCGCTGGTCTCTCATCTCTGCCTCTGTGCTGCGGTCACACTACGGTTTGCCAGTGACTTACATTTGGTCCTCCTGACAGAGACCACAGTTGCTTGGTTTTTAGAAAACTCAGCTAAGCTCATATTGCATCATTGAAAAATAAGCAGGTGGGTTAAGAACTTGAAGTGTTTTATCAGTTCAGTAGCAAATGCTACTAACCCTCCTTTAAAAATAGGTGACTCGTGTAGGTTAAGGAAGCCCAACTCCTACCAAAGCAGGTTTTTATTAGAGGCAGACTTAAAGCATAAGTCTTTAATAAGGCTGGATACATAGCTAGGACTAATACAGTCATGTCTCAATGGAGCTGCTTCCCAGATGCTGACAAATCAGACAACTTCTTCTTTGGCTCGGAGATCCTATCTAAGTAGTAAAACTGCTTCCACATGTTCATTATGTAGTGCAGGGTTGCTTTTGTGGTTATTAATGCATATACTGTGCAGAGCGGAGACCCTGGCCTGCTTAAAACATGGGTCTCCTCTCACTGCTCAGTGTCTGTCTCCAGCGCATGTCCTCTGATGTGGAGAGAGAGAAAAGACCCAATTTTCTACCCCATGAAATGAGCAATAAGTCAGATTCTTAAATCACTTCCAAGCATTTTGTAATTCTTATATTTAGGGCATACAATATTCTAGGTCAGGCAGAAAAGGTCTGCGAAGGTTAAAGACAATAAATCAGGAGACAGGAAGAAGGACTTAAAAAATGAAAAAGAAAGGTAATATAGGACTTGCAATAACCAACTGGCGGTGCTGAGCAGAGAGGATTTGGTGACAGTTTGATGGAAAGAAGCTTTAAGTAAGAATGTGCATCTAAACCCACCCCTCTATGGGGTTTTTTTTTTCCTTCAGGTATTGAATTTTGCGTTAGAAATGTCGCAGTAACTCAAGCAAATGTACCTCTAACAGTGGCAATAACTCAGTCCCAGCTTATGGCTGGCTGGCTAACTGTGTTCAGGGCTCATGATAAAAAACTGTATATGTGATATGCTGATATGAAAGCTGACCTCAATTATTGATGTCGCTGACTGCAACTTCCTTCATCAGCCCAGACAAGTCATGTAACCTCTGCACTGCTGTTTCCTCTTACGCTGTGCACCTGTGGCAATAATCCAGACACTGCTGCACCAAGGTGAAATGTGAGTATGAGAGGTGGCAAAAGCATGGTCTGAACCCAGGAAGGCTTTACCAGGGCAAAACATGTGGGCCACCTGTAATGCTGGTGGGACCACTTGTCTCGCCTGACCCTGGGAGGAGGGTGGCAGCCACAGCCGTGGCTGGGGAAGCTGGGCAAGATGGGACCCCACCACCCAGGAGGCTGGATCTGCTGGTGATGGTTCGTATAGCCTCTGTTCAAGCAGTGATTGCTAAGAAAGCTAAAAAGGCAGGTACAGAGGAGCCATGTAAAAAGTAAACAAAGGAAAGGTCTGAACCCCCATGCTAGAGAGCAGTGTTTGCATGGAGGTGTGTTGCAGGAGCCACAGAGACGCACCCTGTTACCACCACGTTTATTAGCAAAGCAAAAGTGCAGCCTCCGAAATAACAGCCTGATGCAGACTGCATCAAAATCAGTGGAAAGACTCCCACTATATTCAGCAGCATTTGGCTTAAATTATAAAAATGTCATGTTCACAGTGCCCTTTTACTTCTCCATTTACAGCATTCCCTGGCCAGGAATGGTGTCCATCTTTCACACACCGCTGGATGAGAGAGGGAAGGTTGTACATGGCTAAACAAAGGAATTTGTTAGGAGGGCAGAAAAGTGTTGCTGGTTGTCTTAGGTGACCAAATTTGCAACTTCAGGTCAACACAGTATGTTAAGAGTCAATGAATAGCTTGCCTGGGAAAAAGAAATTTGAAAAATAGTTGTTCAGATATATTTAAAATAAAATGTCTCATTTGAATTTTTTTTTTTTATGACTACCTTGTATTTCCTTTATTTTAAAGGTTAAATATAATGTCAGGAAATTAACATTTAGTTTGGGGTTGGATTTTGAATCAGTTTGATTCTGCTTTGAGTGAAATTAATCCAAAAATTTTTTTCCAAGTGTTTCATTTCGATCTGAAAACTACAAAGCCAGTTCTGTTTCAGGACAACTCCAACTTATATTTTATATTCCGAGTTTGTAGTTCTGTGGCCACATTAGAAAAGCAGCTATCGAGATGATCTTAATTACAGATGTAACCATAGTCATCTAAGGGTCAGTAATGAGCAGATAACTTCTTGGGACGTATTGACTGGCAGTACAGTAGGAAGCCAGTGCTGTGTATTTCAGATTTATTTAACATTCCCTTCATAAATCCATTTCTCCTGCTCCTCTGCTGTTTTCCCGGATGTCATTATAGTGGAATATAGAAGCAGCACAACAGTACAGAGCAGGACAGTGGGAGTTTTGGAGATACAACATACACAGCCCACTCCAGGCATAAAGCAAAAGCCAAAGAAACACTGACTGAGCAGATTTATGTCCACGTTCTTATTTAAAACCTCTCAATATCTAACTACAGCCTCTCATTTCCCAGCCATCAACTGCTTCTTTCAGGCTTTATATTAACATGCTGATACACACATAAATCCTAGAAGGAAAAAAGATGCAATTGACTTGCAAACCTTATACTCCTATACTCATCCTCAGTCTCCTAGTGTGTGTGCGAAGGTTTTCTGTGCACAGTAATCAGCAGTACTGACGAGCACATTGGGCACCTTCATTCAGAGCTGTCTCCTGGGTCTGTGATGCTCCATGTGAAGGCAGGACCCTGGCAAATGTACCAGTGATACAGCTGGCAAAGGCGTAACGGGTTTTCAGCTCTATTTTTCCATGTAAAAATAGCCATGCTTTTAAAAAATAAAAGATAAGAACACTGACACAGGGAATGTGAGAACAGACTCTTTGGTAATCTCCATTACACATCTCCCCAGCAGATGGGTGAGACATAGGTGGGGTAGGAGGATGCTCCGAGGCACGTGCTGGGACAGGATGCTAGCACAGCGCTGCGGGGTCACGCATGGGACCTACCTCCCATGAAACATGTCCACCTACAAGTTCACACTTAATCTAAAGTACTTGTTGGGGCTTTTTCTCTTGGCAAGTGGTGAAAAAAGGCACTTCCAGAGGTGGCTCAGACTAGTCTAAGGTGAATCCTAAAATGGGCGGCAAGTTACTCCAAGCTGCTCAGCCTATGGGGACATTCCCAACTGGTAATCCTCTGTACGGGAAGCCTCAACCCTCCATAAGCCGCACATGCGTGCATCTGCCTGATGTGAATGACGGGAGCTGTGACCTGGGAGTGCCGCAGGTTTTTCACTGTGAGCCAACCCTGCCTGATTGATGGCTTTCCATCCCAGACCTCTCTAGCTCAACTACAAACACGATTAACTCTACAGCTCTGCCCCATGGTGATGCAGATTGTGGCATCACAGCCACAGGGCAGTTTCAAAAAATGGCACAAAAATTGTTGTCAGAAGTTGGGCAGCTGTACCGAGGTATGGTACACAGCACAGTACCCCATCGCACCCAAGGGTGGGCAGAAAAGATGGAGACCCTGAACCCTTGGGAACTGCAAGCCTACTCACACACAGTGAAGACTCCAGTACCAGGGAATTTAAGCAAAAACATTGCATATTTTGGTGCTGCATCTCAAAACCCAAGCTAAACATGTTTTCCTCTGGTTGTAAACTCAAACAGATGTGCCAGAATAAAATCTTTTAACTTTCAGGTATGTTTGAGCTTTTTAGTAGCTTGATTGGTAATCAATAAAGGTATTATAGAATGATATATTTATTCGACTGTGAAACTGCTGCCATACAAAATCACTGGCAGCGAGATCTGTGCAGTGTTAAGTTTGTTTGTGGATATATTGGACATGACTGTTGTCATCCATAATTGCTGGAGCAGTAAGGCCTGGATGCACAACGCGTTTTGGAAGAGACACGAACCTTCAGGCTTAAGATGGTCTAATTACCAAGCTGAGAAGGACATTTTTTCCACAGCAGGTCACTCCACAATTGCTTTCTTTAGGAGCAGTCAATGTGGTTGTTGTTGGACCCAGTGGCCGGATGACCTGACCACTGGACTAGCACAACCATGTCTGATTCAGTCTGGCAATGTTTCCACTACATATGGTCGGGTCTTCTGGAGCAGAGATTCCCTTTTAATAAACTTTTTTCTAAACAGTTTATTGTGGGAATTTCTTTGGGGGCAGTATTACTCTTATTTTGGACTTCGTAGGAAGTCCCCAAACCCTCCCTTTCAGCTGATTTTTCATACTTTATTAAGAACATAATTGGAATCCTTCTATAACGAAAAATATTATGCCAGAGATTGATAATGGTGTGCAGACTAAGGATGAAGACAAATTTAATCACTGTTTTTATTATTCTGTTTTCCTGAGTAGGGTAATTTCCCATCATCCTAAGTGGCTTGAACAGCCACAGGCTTGAAATAGTGATGATGGAATTTCCCGGGAACAAATTAATGTGGAGGCACTGGGATATTACAGTAATAGTGTGGTAAAGGAATGTGCCTTTTACTATATGCCTCCATCGTATTGATGTATATTTTGGCTAACACCAAATGTCACTTGTGAAATGTGTACTACGCTGTGGCCCGTGTTTTTCTGGCCTCTCTCAGACCGAAGCGGGGAGCACTGTACCCTGTTAGTCACTCCTGATCGTGGTCCTGCGGCGCTTTCCCATGCAGGCAGAGCTCCCACTGGTTTCCAGACGGGCATGTACAAGTTAGGGCTGCTGGATCCATCCCTACCGTGGTAAAAATAGACAGTTACTTGGTTGTTTTTATTAAAAGGAGGGGAAGGAGAACATTATATAACAGGAGGGTTTTTGGGGGGAGCACTGGTTTATTTAAAACCTCCAGTGATAACTGCTTTCCCTGACAGGAATTGGCTCTGCAGCAGGGCACGAAAGCTGGGATCTTGCCATTGCTGGAGAGCAACGCTCTTTTCTTTATTAGCAGACAATAAGCCACATTCAAGACATGCTAAAGAGTTGGAAGACAAGCAGCCAAAGCAGAGAAATTCAAAGTGAGGGCTGGTGCTTGGGAGCCTGGTGTTTGCATTTGCCTGCAAGGGAGAGGCAGACGCAACTGAAGATGCGGCAGCTCTTTGCCAATGCTCTCGGTGCTAATGGGGATCTGGAGGCAGAGACGGTTTTAATTGACACCTGTGCTAATTGTTTGCCCTTAGCAGGCAGAAATCCTGCAGGACTGGAGCAAGTGGGCAAGTGCTGAAGGCAGGACACACCTGGGAGGAGATGGCATTTTTTATGGTGGTGAGGGAAGTTTAGGGACCACTTGCATGCAGTGAGCGAGGAGAAGGGGTGCATGGGGGCTGGAGGCTCTGTTAGCAGCAGAGTTTGGCCCTTGTGTCATGTGGGGAAGAGGGATTTCGATGCTCATAACCCTGCTGGTGTTTCCTCTCTGTCCCAGCTCTGCGCACTGTCAGCTGTCCCCTCATGACCCACAGCCAGGTCTCACCTACTCAAAGGATACAGCCACAGCTCTGCTGAAAAAACATGACCGGCCACTCAGAGTGAGCCCAAAGGCTGGTTTCTTGTCTCTGGCAGAGGCCAAGAGAAAATGCCTGAAGAGAATGAGAGCAAGGCTTGTCTACTGTGTCACCATCCCTAGACGTTCTCCTGGCTGGTTCCTCTCCTGATCTATGTCTCCTCGGGAGAGGAATGGAAAGGCCTGGAGGACGTTCCTCACCTGTGGCCTCGCACCAGGGCTCCATGTGCTGTGGGACAAGGGAGCAGGCCTGTGGGGTGGCTGCGGAGGGGTGCTGGCACACCCCGAGCCGGCTGCGGGCCTCCCGTAGGATGCCAGTGCTCTGATGGCACCACGCTGGGTGTCCTCAAAAGCCCTCAGACCAAAGTATTTCACATTGTGCGTGCGTTGATCCAAAGCCCAGTTTTCCTATTGTTTTCAGTGGCATTTGGTTTGGGCCACAAGGCCCTGAATTAACATAGTGCTGAGCCTGGCAAGTCAAAGGGA
The DNA here is from genome assembly GCF_000690835.1 of Fulmarus glacialis. Taxonomy (NCBI): domain Eukaryota; kingdom Metazoa; phylum Chordata; class Aves; order Procellariiformes; family Procellariidae; genus Fulmarus; species Fulmarus glacialis. The sequence goes on from NW_009218615.1 coordinate 134,586, forward strand.
CTAAAGCACCTGATTAGAACAAGTCATTTTTTTTAAATTATTCCCTGCTTAGGGACTTATGTGAAGTGTAGAGTTGGGTTTAGAAGGACAAAACGCTGTCACTTCCATGGGACTTCAGCAAATCTTGATGTGCTTTGCAGAGCACCTGGTTGTGGGCTCTAAAAGTAGACCCTCTTCCAAATGAAATACAGAATATTCCCATTGGGAACAACAGGCTGTGTTCATTCCTTGAACCAGTTTTATTGGGATACTGGGGTTCACAACATGCAAAGGCAAGGTGAGGTAGCAGAGTCCAGGTGAAGGCCATTTGAAAAGCCTCATTTCAGAATGGCCACTAAATAAAAAAATACAGCAACCTTACAAAAATGTATTTCAGTACTGAGAGGTTAATTGTCAACATTGAGCCAGGGGGCATTTCTCACGTGTAGTTTCAAATGAAAAACAAAAAGAAGTGTTGGCACAGCCTTTGCTGCAGCAGTTCCAGAGGAGTAATTAAACAGGAGCCACTTGGAGCCAGCTTGGGGGAAAGTGTATGCCTGCGATCTCAGCGGAGGAAGGACTGTGTATCTGCATGCATACGTGTGTATACACATTGGTTTTTCTATTTTTCTTAGTCATACTTGTGCATTATTTTCCTGTGTGTCCATGGCACCTTACTTCAGTGAACAGTTTGAAAGGCATATGCTGTTGAGCAAAGGGGGAGAGAAACTCTCCTGATCCTTTTTTCTCTTATTTCAGTGAACATGCCATTTTTTGATGCTTTTCTTAAGGCTTCTGTGACCTATGCTTTACACCACCTGGCTGGTTTAATTCATGAATCTTCTATTAATATGACAGGCTCTGCAAAGGTGACCTAAATGTTAAGGAGACAGATGCTGTGAGTATCTCTCAAGGGTAAATACTTGAAGTTTGCTCCCTTTTTGTGTGGCTGGTCTCTGTTCCAGATCTTGGCTCTGTGGCTGAGCCACTGAGACTAATTCATTTTTGCTCCTCCCTCAGATGCTCTGGATGAACGTTAACCATAATTTTAACAGTTTCCTGTATTTTCCTCAAATGTGAAAGCCTTTCTCTTCTGCCTCTCCTGCTGGAGAAACCTCATCTTACACTGATGAGCGATGTAGCTCATAAGGAAGAGTCCTTATAACTCATAAGAAGTCACAGGGTGCTTTCCACCACCAGCAGAGCACATTTTGCCCTTCAGGCAACAAAACAGGTCTTTGCTGAGGGTATAGCTAGCTCCATGTTGAGTCGGCTCAGCATCTCGCTCTCATAGAGATCTCACCTGAAAACCTATCTCGGGATCTCTGTGGCTGGCCCAGTGATGACTAACATGGAGGCAGGATTAGGCAGAAGGTCTGGTGCAGGTACCTGGCCCTGGTATTGGAGAAGGTGGCTTGTTTCTCTTTGTCCCAACATGAGACATATCCAGTGCCACACAACACGAGGAAAGGGGAACAGTGCTTGTTCTCAGAGAGCACAAGAACATTTGGGCTTTGGGGCTGATGCTATTGGGTCCGTCCTGAGTGGAAAAAACACAGGCTTGGACCTAAAGCATATAAAAGCATACAAAAGTGTATAGATGCATCTCTAGAACTACCAAGACATCCTGGGGACTTATTTTCCTTTCTTCCATTCTGCTTTTCTACAGTTCACATTTCAGAAAAAGGAGAAAGGGTCCCAATACCACAACTAGAGTGTTTAGACAACGATTTATCATCACCACAGAGTTGATAAAGAGAGGATGATGGTCTCTGGGGTGGTCTCAGCAAGGATGGGAGATACCATGAGTAAACTCTAAACTCTGCCTGTGCTTAGAAAGCAGGAAAAGAAAGATGAGGAAACCTCTTCTGTTCACTTCCTTGCAAGCTACCTCATAGTTTGGATCCCAGTGAAACTGCCCGGATCCAGCCCATGTAAGAGACCAAACGTCAAGCCCAGATCCAGCCATGCTCTTGGCTCTGGGACACGATTCATATCTGTGTCCAAGCCGCATATTGTGGGCCTGCTCCAGGCTGAGCACGCTGCATTTCTCTGAGACAAAGCCCCATATCCACGCTGTCCACATCATATTTATCCTTATGAGACTGTCCCAGGAAGATTGTTTCATCTTTGGAAAACCCCTCTTTTGCAAACCGGCATTGTGTTGGGCTCATCTCTCCTTTCACACTCCTTCCCAAGGCAGTTACTTGTCTGCTGTAATTTACTCTTTAATGCAGCACTTTCCTATTCTGTGAGACAACAATCATGAAGCATTTAAATTCCAATTGAGTAGGGCTGGAGTGCAGAGGGGCTGCGGCTTGCGCAGTGAGGATAATGGGAACCTGAGACAGGGGACACCAGTTCAAGGCCCCCCAGGAAGGAAGGCTACAAGCTTCTCCCTCACATTCCCATCTCCCTAGAGATGTAAATCAAGAAAATGAAGGGAGGGGAAGAGGAGGAGGGGGGTGTTTATAGAAAGAAAAGGGAAAATGGATTGAGTTGTGCTGAATTCTAAGACAAGGATCAGCTACACAAGAGAACTATTGAATAGCTGTGAAATCTGGAATTGAGCCATCAAAAAAGCTGCTGAGCTGCATGTGAATCAGGTTGATTGTTTTTGAGAAGCACCTGATTTTTTTTTTTTTTGCCCCCCTCTCTCTCTCCCAGGCTGCGTGCTTAGCCTTGGAATTTGAACATGACTGCCGATGTGCTAAACTGCTTTTCCTTGAGATAGAGACATTTTAGGGAAGGGAGAGGAGGGAGGGTGGGAGAGCGTCTCTCTGAATGTGAAGGCCATGGTATCCGGGCGGGAGCTGACAGGTTCCCCACTGCTCCCGGCAATCGCAGCGAGGAATTTACACTGCTGGCAGAAAGCGAGCAGGAAAAGTAAAGAGCCGTAACTCCCTGGGACGCGGAGGAGAGGGCTGCTCAAAGGGCTGCGTGCTGCTCCGTAGCTGGGCTGCAAGTACATTTTGCTCACTTCTCACCAGCTTTGTGCTCCCAGGAACTCACATTTCTTACCTTGTCTCCCAGGACAGAGCTGGCGCCTCTTTCCTAGTCCCTGCTGGACCTGGGGAAAATGAATTGCAAAGCCTCAATTTAAAACTACACATGTCATCATAGTGTCTGATTGCATTGATGTGCACTGGTGGAGTTATAATTCTCTCTGCAGCCTTCACTAGTGAGGGAAGCAAAGCCCAGAGATGCTAAGATGCTGTTTTCCCTAAAAGCGCTGTGATTCCAGAGTGCCTTAAAAAGGCACACCGAAAGAAAAAAAAAAAATAGCAAGGCTGCATTAAAAAATCTAGCAATTTGCCTAGAGTTATGGAATGAGTTGGGATTGCAAGAGTGAAACCTTGCCTTTCCTCATTTGGTATGGCTGAGAACCGTCTCTGCTCTAATTTATTATTATTGTGTTGCATTATTGTGTAATTTTATTGCATTAAAAATCATGTGAATAGCACCATGGTGCTCTACAAACAGAGAGCAACACAGAGCCACTGCTCCAAGGAGCCTTGTTAAACTGGCTCCAGATTTGACTCAAGAGACCTATACTCTATTACCTTATGCAGAAAACATCTACATTGTTTTATTGTTGTTTATTTATTGAGCAGTGAGGGTAAGCACTGCACTGGGTGAACTTGCACAGTTTGGATAGATCTATCAAACTTCAGTTCTTCTGCAATGGGATGTGCTCATGTGGCCTCTTCCTTCTTCCCTCTGCTGTGGTACCATAACTCAGCCCAAGACTGCATCCTCTCTACCTCTCCAGTGAACGAGCTGATGAGAGTCAGGTCCCCCCCAGCCCTTGGAGGGGCGTCCAGACCCTATAGACCATCTCTGCCCGTAGACCATCCTCCCCCCACCCATGTTGGTCACGCTAAGGGCTGAGAGGCCCCCCGTACCTCGGAACAGCCCTGGGGTTGCTCTCAGTGCCACCTCCACCCCTCAAGAGCCTCCTGTTTCGAGCCTGTGTAGCACCCACACATCAGGCCAGCATTAGGACAAGCTTTAATAGCTGTTGGCTGCCACAGCACATCAAGGGACCTGGGCTGCTGCCATGCTGGGGTCTGCAATGCCACCAGGGATACCCGAATGAGCCGTGGCTCAGGGCTGGAGGCAGGGAAGGCTTCGTGGCAGGAGGGAGCCCAGCGCGCCCTGCTCCCGCAGCCCCAACCTCATCAGGCCCCAGATGGGAAAAGGCTCAGTCCTCAGGGGGTTGTTTCTTTCCTTTCAATGGAGAGGACCCTCTCATGGGATGAAATACGCTCACCACAGGCGGGAGGAAAGGAAATGCCCCGCCGTCCCCTCTCAGCTCTCGACCTGTTTTTGTGCTCTTGGTCCCGGAGCAGACCCCAGCATCCCAGCACTGGTTACGTACGAGGTGCTGCCCTGAGAAAAAACTCACAGCAATTACAGGCTAACCATCCCGCCGGGCGGAGGGGACTCTGAAATCTCCGGGGCGGCGGTGACTCAGCTCCGGCGGGAGGTCAGGGGCAGCGGGAGGGCGGCGGGAGCGCAGGCATTGTGCACAGGCCGCTGCTGCCCGCCGCAGACCTCGGCCATTCACACGGAGCCCAACTCGGGGCCCCTTGAAGTTAATGAAAAGCCTCTCCGGGATGTCGGTGGGCTTTGGGCTGAGCCCTCAGTTTGCAAAAGCAGCTCCACATCCTCTGTAACTCAGCAGCACCGTGAGCTCCAGGAGCACCCAGAGATGCCCAGGCTGAGCGGCTTGTGGATAGGTGCAGGCAGCATCTTCCTATGGCAGTTGCTAAAGCACCTCAGAGGTTGGCAACCAGTTTTTTTCTTCTTTTTTTTTTTTAAAAGGGGAAAAAAAATAATTAACCTTCACCTCAGGTCCCAACTCGCATAACCACAGATCAGATTCTACTAATAATTTGCTTGCTTAAGTGACTCATAATAAACACTGAGAGTTTACTTTTGCTTTGAGAGCAGCTGATCTTTGGAACAAACTGCCCACCGGCGTAAAATCATGTCATCCATTTGCTGATTTAACCCTCTGAGTGCTCACGCGTCTCCGGACCCTGCTAAACTGCTGCTTGCAGGGTTTTTGCAGGAAAGCCTGGTGTCTGGGAAATTTTGTCATCAAATGTGAAATAATATCCAGAGAGGGTGTGATGTCTTCTTCACCTATTTCAGACTGGGATGCCTTTGCTCAGGTCAGTGGCCCCTACACATGGGCTCGGGGAAGCGGGTGAAGGCAGGGACTGCCTGTCCCATCCAAAATTGCTGACTAGCTATTTATGCGTATTTTCTGTGGTGGCATTTTTTCCTTATTACAAGTTCTTCTGAAGATCTTTTTACCCATTAATTATAGATGAGCATGCTCAGCCTTGGTTCCCCCTCAGGCCAGCCCGAGCCTCTGCAGTGCTAATATGGGGTTTGGAGGGCACCAAGACCCAGCACCATGACCTCAGGCTGAGCACAGAATCCTGATGGGACACCACGGGACATATGGGCTGGTGCCAGTCTCAGACGGACACATTGCTGTTGTAAATAAAAAGAGACCTCTTTTCCCCTCCAAAGCACAGGGTGCCCACCCCCACTGCCTACACGGCGAGCCCTGGCTCTGTGCTTTGCCCGGACACCGTTGAGATGCACAGGCTGTGCTCAGGAGTCCCACTGCAATACCGTGACCCCTCATGCAAAGGCAGAGATGACACATGCACGCTGACCTGGGTGTGCAGCTGCATGTGCCAGCACTGACACCCCGAAACACCCTCCCATCTGCAAAATGTGAACAGGACACACCTTGTATCACACCTGTATCACGAGAGTAGCTGTGCCCTGTTTTGCAGGTGGAGATAACTGAACCGACGGAAGGGCTTCCCCAAGGTCAGACAGCAAAGCCCTGCCAGAGCATGCCCTGTAATGTAATTTAAGCATCAAAACCCAGATCATGGAGCAGGCAATTGCTCCTATACCATGCATGTGCTTTCTCCCCTGCCCTGTGCATTCAGTGCTCAATGCATGGAAGGTTTGTAAGTGCAGCAAGTTGCCTGCAGGCTGCTGAACAGCAGCTTTCTGTGGAGTCCTCAGACTAATACATTTTTGGAAGAGAATTTTATTTCTGTCCATCCCCAGCTTATGGTTTCAGCCAAGCAAAAACCTGCTTGACCTAATTTCTCCACCTTGCTGATCAAAGGTCATGTTTTACAAGGATTATTTCTGTCTTCATTGTAGGCACAGCTGGTAAACAACATGGAGATTTTACAGTATTTAACTTTCTGATAGATTTATGGAGGCTCCCTGCCTGACTTCCTTTGCTTCTTTCAAAGCCTTTGCACTCACCCTTCAGATGACACCATGCGTTGTGCACCTTCAGGCCCAAAACCCAAGCTGAGCCAGAGAAAAGACCTATGTCTCAACAATTAGCCACCCACCCTCCCCACAGCCAGCCCCGAACCTCCGCTCTGGGTCACTTGCTTTCAGCAGAGCGGTCATGTTAGATCAGCGACAGCTCAGACCTGCTCAGGTGCCGTGACAGGCATCGCCAGGCTGCCAACGCTCCTGCTGCCAACCGCAATCAAAACAGAGGGAAGGTGCTGACCCCCTTCCCTGGGCTAGAAGAGCGTATAGCCTGGTCCTCAAGCCAGCACGGAAAACCTGTTCCTCCATAGGGAAAACAGTGAGGGCTGGGGCTGGCTCACCTACCGGTCTTTTGGCCTCAATCTTGTAGGCTTAAGAAAAAAAAAACAGTTTTGCTGGTCCAGCTGCCATCTAAAGAGTTTTGCAACCTTGGCAGCTGTAGCACAGTGCTTGGGAGAAGATAGGAAGGTATCTCCATCCAACACCTAGCCTTCTCGCAGTGCAGTGGAGGTAGGAAGGGTCCACGTTGGATTTCCCAAGTTGCAAAGCCTCCCACCATTTCGATTTGAGGGACAAATTCTGCTGTTCCCCATTTAAGCGGCTCTAGTAGAGATAGCAGAGGGCAACAGTCCAGGCCTGAGGCTTCAGTCCTGCATGTGCCGTGGTAACACTTGGTGGCAGAAGGAGCAGAGGGTGTCCCTGTGAGGACCAGGTGTGCTCCTGGGTCCCTGAGCAGAGAACAGGGACCCTCCAACTTCCTAGATGAGGATGCTCTTCCCATACTCCCCTGTGCACAGCCCCTTCCTCAACCTAAAACCCTGGCTTCTGCTACACCCTCCTCAAAGCAGTGTTTGCATCACCAGTGGATCAGGGAGGGCGGTTTGGGAGCTCCTGCTTTTGCCAGCGCATGCGTGCCAGCAAAGAGATTATTCAAATCCTCTCTCCTGAGGAGTCAACCCAGGGGAAGCTGCGCTACATGCAAAGTTATAGCCTCTCTTCCACAGTATTGATCCACAAGCAAAGTCAGTGACTCACAAGGAAATATTATTTCACCTACTAAACAATAGTCTAAATATATAGTATTCAGCATATTTTATCTTCTTTCCATCAGCCTTCACTGGGTAACATATCTTATTCAAACACCATGAAGTCATACTTCCCTGGTACAACCATTTTCAATTATTTATTAAACAATGGAGGTTAGAATGGTCCGAGTCCTGCAATGGTCAGTCATTTCTTCTTTTTCTAATTGAATCAGCAAAAGGTGGCATAGGTGTCCAGAAGTAACAACTCTTTCTTTGGCACCGGCTACTGCTTTGAAAAGGTTTCAGACCAGAATCCCAAAATCAGGGCTTCGCTCCTTCTTCAGAGGCATTACCCTCACTAAAAGTAGCAGACACGAGGCTTCGCTTGCCCTCTTGCCCTGGGGAAAAGATGCATGCTTGCACTTGTTCATATATTTTAAGTGTGGTTTATTTCATTTATAACATGAGGTGGTCAAAGAGGATGCAGAAAGGCTCTGGAAATATCAGCTTCTCTACCTGAGGTTTCCAGGAACCTCCAGGCAAGCTATAATCGGAGCACAAAGCAAAGCCCGAACCCACTTGTGAGTCTTGTAACTCTGATTTCCCAAAAGTGTTGCCACACATAAGCTGGGTGTAACCCCTGCACTACCTAGGACAACCCTGTCACCCTCCCGTGTCCCCATGCATCCCCCAGAATCTGGGGAATAGCTGCACCGGCAGTGCAGGTAGGAGATGTGTGCAGGGACCCGTTTTCTGGCTTCAGAGAGAGAGCTTAAACGAGGCAGGTAAAAAAATGGAATTTTTTAAAAAATTGCCCTTTGAAAATTCTGGCCACTGATGAAAAAAACAGGTTTCTTATTAGAAAATTCTGAAGCTTTCTGAAGCGCATAGCAGCCAAAAAGCATTGGCATGCTTTTTTATCCTGCGAGATAGGAGCAAAGTGTCTTAAAGCAGAGATATTTATAAGTGTGGGTTGAATTCTCCTCAGCTATCAGTAATCTACTGATTGCAGTGATACAACAGGAGAAGGGGCCTATTGGCTTCGGGAGACTGCCCTGATTTTTACCAGGAGATGGTGTAAATGAAGTTAAGCTGTAATTTGTGGATAATTGAGTGATCAGTGACAAATGTTCCTGTGACACACAACAAGCTGTCATGGAAAAAGTATGCTGCTACAGCTACGTGTCATATGTGGTTTTAAACTGATTATTCTAAATCATCCAGTGTCTCTGCTCCGTGTTTGTTAAAAAAAGATCCCCCAAATTTGACCTTTACAAAGTTTAAATAAAAATAAAAAAAATGCAGGGGGAGATAAGTCAGAGGAGATTTTGCTGCCGACTCGAGTGGACTCTGGCCAGGCTGCCGAGTGGAGTACTTACGTGGGTAAAATGAGATGCTCGCCCTCTTCACTTAAAGAAATGTCATGCAAACAAACATTTTTGGGTCAAAAATCCCAGATGTGCTGGTTTCCCAAGTGTAAAATAATAACCCGGTGTGGAGAGCTGGTGTCGCAGCTCCAATTTGCACAGATAGGCTAAGGGTAGCCTAAAATCACAAACCTGAGCCTCCCCAAATATGCTCTGTTTGGAACATTGTGCCATAGAAAATTAATTGCATTCCAGCTCCAGGGAGCATTAGCACTTTTCTGAATTCAGGGCCAGCCTGAGGAGCAGCCATGCCCTAGGCAAAGAATCCAGCCCCCTCCTGGCCTTTGCCCCTTCCTCTGCAGGACTGAAAAGGAAAAATTGTAATAAATCACAGCCTTTAGAAACACCTACTAAACACTGCCTGGAATATAAATGTATAAATAAAATAGGAACTGAACGTACTCATCTCAGCACTCGACCGTGGCTTTTCTTCCCTTCTCACATTTCTTCTTTCCTTTCTTCCAGCTTTGTTTCACATATTCTCCTCTCCCCATCCCCTCCCCCTTGCCTTCCCCTGTTTTTTCCCCCCTTTGTTGTCTTTTACTTTCTAGCCCCTTTCCAAGGCTGTCCTTTCTCACCCTTTCTGTTCATCATTCCCTATTGGCTGTTAGATCTCTTTCCTTCTTCCTCAGCATTTTTTTTTACTCTTTTCTCTTCCCCAAGAATGTCCTGAAGATAAGAGAATGGCCCTCTGCAGAACAATCTGTATCTTTCAGAGATTGTATCCTTATCACTCTTTTCCTTACAAATAGCAGTTTCCATTTCAGATACCTCATAAGTTTTCTCAGGACTGGCATTTAGGTATAAAGGAATCCAGAATCACTGGTTTCCTTCGGAAAGTTTGGTATATGCAGTGTTTGCAATAGATGATACATTACTTAGGAGCAAACCTGTTATCCTTGTACAAGATTTCTGTGGTTGTGGAAGGTTTGAGCATGCAGGTAGTTAAAAACTGATCTGTACCGGCAAAGAGGCTTAGTCCTGGCCAATTTATACTCTGTTATTCTTACAAGCTTGAGTTACTGTGAGTCATGTAGAGTGCAAGGAGTAAAAAAACTAATTCAAGATCCTACTAGCTCCTCTATTCACAAGTTTTATCAGATTAACCATCTAAATCTCTCTAACATGATATAACACCCCCAATGGGGATGAATTATGTCAATATAAAGTTGCTTATATTGCTCTGGTTACTCCATCAAGGGAAGGGAATGAAATATGTACATAAGGTCCTTTTATGTCGGGGTACTTGATTTTGCCTGAGCAGCTGCAGCTATGAAAAGTCTCACACTGCTGGTCAGTGGAGCTCTAGCAGTACAGAAACTATCTGTAATAACCTGATAATGAGGAAAAAAAACTATTCTGTGAATGAACAGTTCTGCAGCAGAGAAGCTGTGCAGTTTTTCCAGGATCCTGTGGTATCCTGTTGACATCTGAAGCATCATATCTTCATTATCGCAGCGGTTACGACACCTTTCCAAGGGAAGCATTTTGCTTGCTCTGTTTCCCATGAACTCCCTCCCCTCTCTGTCCTTTTCTCACCCGCTGAGTCCAGCTTGCTCCGAATGTCCTCAGTACTTGCGTTGTGGAAGCACTGATGAAAATGAAGAGGCGATTTCTCCTTGCAGGTGGTGCCTGCATCGCAGCTGGGCTGCAATGCCCTGCTCCTGCCCACCTGCACATGTTGAGGCGGGGGCTCCATGGAGGACTCCATGGAGGTCTGGGAAATCTGACCGTGATGTTTCCTCTCCATTCATAACTAACATCGACACTGTTGATTTTCCTGCTCCAACTATCCAGCAGAGTCCCCAGGATGATGGCCGGGATGAGAGTAAGGTATTATCCTGTAGCCATGAACCCCACAGCCACATGTCCCATAGCCATGACGCCCAAATGCCAGCTCAAGGATCTGGTCAGTGTATACCAGGCCTCCTTCCAGCCTCATGGATAGACCAGAGTATGGTGGTGGACATTGGTGCATGGCCACGTCTCATCCCACCAGGCAGTAAGCCAAGTGTGGGCTCTCCTTGTCGTGGAAGCTGAGAAGCATTTCCACGTCCTGCTGCAGAGACATCTCAGAATTCCCAAGAGAAGAAATGAAGGCTTCAGACTTCAGACTCAAATGTTGGTCAGGGCTACTCTACCATGGTCATGGTGATGTGTAGAAGTGTCTGGGCTGGCCTTGCCCTGGCAGGACGAGGCATGGTAACTGTCCAAGCACAGTGTCATGGAGCTCAGTGCAAACTGACTAACCTTGCCAGGAAGGGTGTTGTGACTGAGCTACAGATATACTTCTGTAGTTCATATTAGCTGTAGTCAACCACCCCTGAAGGGCTGATGAAGACCCATTCCCTCACTTATTCATTTTTATGGATAGTGTATCAGTTGTATGTTCCTGACAGGTTGCAGGCATGCAGACAAAGGCCCAGTGTGATATGCTGTGCCTTGGGAGGAGGAACGTGCTCTTTAATTCAGATCATGAATGACCGTATGTTCTTCCTTCCTTAAACTGCTCTGCAGAACCTGCTCTCTGGCTCCAACCGAACTTCTTGAGGGTGGTGGTGGTGCACCTGCAAAAGCTCGCCACAGACAGATTAGTAGTGCATTCAGACAAAACACAGTGCAAAAACACCTTGCACACATAAATGTTAGGTGATTCAGACACATCAGGGATAAAAAGCTTGATCTTACCAACTTCGTCTTTCCAGGTTGCCCTGTTGTCTTTGATCCCTGCTCCATTAGAGTCAACAGGACGCTTTGCCATCACTTCAGTGAGCAGAGCTGGGAGTGGGACTTCTCGCCAGGGTAAAAGTCCAAATAGAGCAGTGCTATTGAAAACAGGGAGTCTTGTTTAAAATATTGAAAGGGTCTTTATTCCTCATCTCTGCTCCTCAGATGGAATTTAATGTTCTGAGCAAATGTGCTTTTTTTCTCACAAGAAGAATAAACTTAATTGATCCTTTCATTTTTAACTCTGTGCCCAGTGGCAATCGGTCACCTCTTTGCAATAATATCTGCAAAGAAAATAATCTTTGCTGGATCAGACGAAAAGGCGGAGAAAGAGTCACAGAATTAACTGGCAGAGCAATCTGGTTGTTGCCCTAACATATGGGAATAATAAATGCCAGCCAGATAAAGCCTGAACGCCGAGCTTTCATTTTGTTATTCTAAGCGCAAAAATAAATATTTTTATGACTACATGTAAAGAGTAAAAGCAAATAGAGTTAATATGTAAAAATATACATTTTGCTTCATTATGTGTAATAATACATATTGATTTCATTACAATATTTTTTTAAAGATCAGTTTGCCTGGGAATAGTGGTCTATTCCTAAAGTGCAGTCTGCCTTTTCCATCCCATCTTACTAAGGTGTTGTGCTAGTATAGAATGAAAGGGAAATATTAACTAGGCTGTATTATAAAGAGTTATATACTGGTTTGGGAGGAAAGAGGCATTTGCAAAAATGTGAACTAAAAATATTTTTTTTTTACAATTGAACGTGTCTGCCTGATTTTCAGTCATGGACTGCTATGGGCATGAAAGAAGAAATACAGAGAGACGGGAATGGCAGTAGCGCTCCAACTGTAAAACTTTTCAAGCGTTAATGCACCGGGCTGCTTCGTGCATCTTCGTGCTTCGGTCTCTACAGCCCCCCTAAGAGGAGGGGAAGGGCACTGCTATAAACATGGACCTCGGACCCAGCAGAAACTCAGAGGCAGGACAACCAGAGCACGATGAAAGCACAATGTTTTGCAGCATCGTCCGGGTACAAGGAGGAGTGAAGTTGCCCTTCCCTGGGGTTGGCATTGCGTGGGCTCTGCAGGTCCCTCCAAGCACCTCCACTCACCCAAACACTGCTGCTCCCATCTTCGCCCTGTGTATCTCTCACAATGCTCGGGGACCTCAAAGACTTAAATTTTGGCAAGTGGGTGCCTTCTGCAGCCAAATGCTGGAGAATAACCTCACATGCAGCTGTGTCATTGGGAGTCCCGTTTTATGTCACCTTCACACACCTATCGTCTGAGTTAATCCAGTGTATAGCTGCCCCATCCCGGTCTGCGAGGCTGGCAAGTGAGCAGCTGCCAGGCTCTGAATGTCTAACCACATTTCATACACTGCAGAGGGAAAGCTGGGAGAAAACGGTAACAGTCTCCCTTAGGACAAGGACAAGGAATTTTACAGGCACCGTGGACAGTAGCTGCTGTTCTTTTTTATTATTCATGAGCTAGTTTAGTCCAAGCGAGAAAGTGGTATTTATGTGGATCTTGGGGGAATTTGTACAATAAAGAGATGGAAAACAGCGAAGCCCAAAGGCAGGCAACCTTCTCACCATGCCTCAAGGTGCAAAGACTACAGCACCTGCGGTGGTTTTGCTGACACTGAAGCTGAACCCACCTCCTTCTGCGTTGTTTCTGGGAGCTTCATTTCACACTCTAAAAAAATACCCCCCCCTCAACCGACTCCAAGTTTCTTCGGCCTCATGCTCGTACAACAGCCCATCTGTCTGTTTGAACTACTATGGGCAAATGGTCCCACCAGTGTCATATCCTTCTATTGATTTTGGTCTGGGTGATGACACAGAGGTTAAAGATCAGCGTATATGTACATTATGCAGACTTCAAGGAATGCTGACATGAGGTGCTTGCGACAGCGAGAAAGTCAAACTGGAGAGCACATTCAAAATGTTAAACAGCAAATCTTGGCTTTGCAAACATTAGTGCTGGCTGCATATGAGAAACTTAAGCTTTTATATCCAGCTAGTCTGTTCTATCAAGTATCACTTAGTCTGTGGGCTGATTTACCACACTGCTGTACAAGTGATTTAGCAGATATGGATTCTTTTTAAGAAATGTGCTTATTTGTTTAAAAGCCTGTTATCATGTTGTGGATTTGGACTGAAATGGACTTTTTTTTTATCTAGTGAGTGGGTGAGTTTGGCGAAATTTTTTAAAATCTAATGAGTAGGTGTATGTATTGCAAAATATTTCTGAAAGTGGGCAAAAAAAATGGTTACCGCAGATTTCAGCATTCCAAACTCTGGATAAATGAAGTGATATGTCAGCATTTATTTTCTTAAGGAAGCAAATAAATTGTGCCTCCTAAAAGAGTAAAACAACATGTAGGTTTCCATTTGTTACAGTCCTGTAACTAGTCAGAGAAACTCTCTGTAAGCAATGCATGCCCCTGAGAAAAAGTATGATATTCCCAAAGAGGGTTGAAGTGCTTAGATAGAGAGCCAGAATGGGAATAGGTTGACTCTGAAAGTGGAGGAATTAGGGTTGACCCTAAGAACAGAAACCTAGGGCTGAAGTGCTGGGCCCATGAGGCTGGGAAGAGATTCAGTACTGAATCCATTGCAGCTTTAGTTTCATACCAGATTTTTTGCCAGAGATCTATCTGAATGCCTTGAATCTGCCAAATTGGGTTGAAAACCATGAATGGGGCAGTCTAGTCCCTGGTTTTTTGTCTCCGCTAGAATTCCACTTGCATTGCACTGTTTTTTCTTCCAATTTGAGAGTAAACAAAGCATAACCAAGCATCTCAAGAATTTCCAAAAGGGCTGGTTCAAATACGATTTTAAGAATAGGGAAAGCCGTGATATGGTTATTTTGGGAAAAGGATACTCTCACAATCTCTGAATGGCTGATGGCCTCAGGGAGGCTTTGTTTATCAGTTGGATCCCAGAGTGGTGAACTTTGGCCTTCATTTTTTTGGTGATCATTGGTGGAATCAGATTTTAATTCAACAGGTGAGGAGAGCTGCTCACAAAATGCGTTGTCGAAAAGTACATTTCTTCAAATTTACTCCTGAAAACACAGTAGAACCTTTCTGATCACTCTTGTTGCTAAGAACAGGTACAATAAGAGGACCTAGAAGAGGACAGTGGCAATGCAGGTCTCCGCTGGGCTCCACCCACCCTTCCTTCTGCCTAAAATACACCTTTCCTTCGTTTGGAAGCTCTGTTGCTTTTTGCTCCTTCTGGGCTTCCTTTTGCAGCTTCTTCCCGACCTCTTTGCTGTGACTAGCTCTCCTCTGAGCCACGCGCAGGTACTCCACGCCCTGGCTCATTTCATGATATTTCATGTTGTTCTTAAAGGTCTGCCCTGAAGTCACATCATTGTGCAAGACATAGGTTTTGTTTAAAAGCAGGCTAAAGACAAACAACAGAAAATATCTTCTCAGAAAGATGAAGAACCTGGATTATTTTTAATCTCATGATCTTCAAGCCGACTCCATCATTTCTGAGTGTCTGCTTGAAATAATGGGAGTAAATCAAGGCAGAATTTTGGCTCTTCTTCATTATTCTGCTCTAGTTTTATGTCTTCTTTCATATAATCTTATTCCACGTCTCCCCTCAAAGATACCTCTTTTGGAAACATTCGGCTCCATGGCCTCAGGCCATGCTTTGTTTACTCTGTATTATACTACTCTTGTGCAAACTTACTTTCGTGCAGGGATTTGCTAGACATTGGCAAAGCTCTGCTTCTACATGACTTCCATGATAGGGAAGCTTTGTAAATAAATAATCAGGAACACCTTTGCAAATTGTGAGATGGATAGTGCCCTCAAGTGCATTTGATGTAAGGGCCCCAGTTCTTTGCCAGAGAAAACTGAAGTGAGTGGAGATGCATCCATTAATAGCACCCAAGAGATCGGCCTGTTGATGTAGTTACTAAGTCTTCTCTCAGATGGTCAGAGGATGGGCCAACTAAAGGCAATCTCCCTTTGTCTGGGTTTTTCTAAAGTTGCCTAATAAACCGCATCATTTATTGGCTTCTGTGAGCCTTCTTTGAGGAGACTTTAAGGGTTGTACCCTTGAGTTTTGCTAGTGCACATAGGCATTTTTGCCAGGGAAGATGGTGTTCAGCAAGACCATATTCTCAACTGGAATTAATCAGTGAAGCCCAGTAAATGCAGGGAAGCTTTTACACCAGCTGAGACGTTGGCCCACAGTTGTCACAAGAGGGACGCAGTAATGGACAAGAAGGGCTTCGTGGGAGCCAATGGCAAATCTCCTGGTGGCCTTCCCAGAGCCAAGACTTCACCCAAGTGGGTGTGTGCCCTCCTTTTAGGGCCACATGTACCCTGCAGCCTTTAGTAGGTTAACGAAAGTACCATCCTTGAGCTGCCATAAAACACATTTGTGGTCATGCATGCAGCTCTCGGGACAGGCTTTATCTCTTCTCATTGTTTGCTGTGTGTGTTTTAACACAGAGCCTCAGGACACAACTTGGCTGCGGTACAGCATTTTGTATAAAGCCGACCCTTAAGCCAACCACAGCTAAGACGCTGTAATTTTCATAGAGACATGATGTACTTTTTATGCTCCTTAACCCAACTGTAGTCACAAATCCCTCTTTGTATTGGCAGCTCCTGTGAAAATAAGCTTTAGGAGCTGCTTGAAAAAACTGTACCTCTGTGACGTTTAGTTGCATTGCCTGGTCTTGCCTGCCTGCTAAGTGTAGCCCTGCATAGCTTGCCTTAAAAAAAACCCAAACACATTTCAGAACTTGCAATTCACAGTGTGTAGCATACTGTGGAGCCTGTAATTCCAATGAAAGAGACATCAACCTGTTAAAAAACAGCTCTGCAATGATTTTGCAGTGCAATCTGTATCTGTATACCAGTAGCTGGTCATCCACGCACAGCTCTTTAGCACATGACGTTACTAACCACCACGTAAAAAAGACACTTTAAAGCTGCTTACTGAGGTCGGCGATGGGGCTAAACACGCTATTCGTCCTGCATTAAATTTCAGTAAAATCGATTACTTTCATGAAGGCCCCAAACTTTGTGCTAGGAGGATCTAAGCCACTTCAAAGACATGATCTCTGCCCAAAGGAGCTTTCAACCAGACAGAAGCCCCGAAGGTGGGGCATCGGGGCGGCCGGGGAGACAAAGGGCAACGGAATGGCATCAAGAGCTCCCAGCAGCACGGGGCAGGTCTTTATGCACGCAGTTGTTGGAGCTCACTGAATAGATTTATAGTCCTGCTTGGGTAATTTATTGTTGGCTAATGAGATATAAGATTAATTAACTAGCTTGCTGGCTCTTAATTACAAATTTGGTACCTTAATTTATTGTCATTTCTTCCAAATAATGACTATGCTCAAATAATGCTAATTTATATTATAGCAGGATGCAAATATAATGAACCTGACTCCAGGTTGTACAAAGGCCCCTTCACACTGCTCCCAGGGCGTAACAGGGTCTTAAAGTGAGCGCAAACTTAATTTCTGCCCTCCAAGGCGGCTTTATCCTACCAGCGTGCAGTGATTCACCGTGAGTCAGCAGCAAGGGAGGTAAAGGCCATGACTTGCACAGCTGCTGAGAAATTGGGATCAAAGGAGCCGGCCTCATTGACTCCCGTTGGCCTGCCATTATACAGGAGAGCCCCGAGGCCAGGCAGTTGGTGTTTGTGTAACACAACCAACTTGAGCAAGGGGGCGGGGGGTTGCTCCAGTCTTAATTATTGACCTGATTTTGCCTGCCAGCTCCCTTTCCCAGTTATTGCTCTGTTTCGTGTTGCCCTCTGCAAGCCTGGAGCGGAGCAACCCAAGTGTAAATCAGAGCTGTGTCTGGGGCTCAGAAAAAGGGTTATTGAAATGTCGGCAGGAGCAAGATGCCTCTGGGCAAGGGGAGGGCTGGATGCTGAAGTGTGCAGGAGGAGTAGCAGCCTGGACCAAGGTGAAGAAAGGTGGTCTGAAACATCTGACCTACAACTCCCACGGGGCATCCTGACAGCAATTTGGGGCAAAACATTGCTGGTTGCAGCTACAGCATCAGGGCTGAGGTAAAAGATTTTGCTTTATGGGTGTGTTGGTTTTCTTCCCCTCCTCCCTTTCTCCTGCTGCA